>NC_133328.1:647631023-647662628 GCF_042186555.1 Aquarana catesbeiana | reverse complement strand
AATCTGTTGCAGCAAAAGTGAGAGGCCTTGTCAGGAAAAGCTTTTACATGACCCTTCGAGGAGCTCCGACCTCAGGACTTAACCCTCCTCTGAGCTTTTCTATATGCAGATTACCCCTCCATCTGAGGTAGAGTTCAATGGAGAAGACTTCTGACCCTTCACCCTCCTCTGCTTTCTGTTTTAATTCTGGAAACAAGAAGCCTAATCTATTTTGATAAGTCTCTCTAAGTCTGGATGATGTTGTCTTCATGGAATCTGTGTATCTACATTTAGATTGGTGAATCCTGTCAATGATTGACAATTGAAAGAAATCGGTCGTTAACCCGCGGCAATACAAACGTATAATATACATTAAGAGCAAAGGTGATAATCCATAACAGTCACGTTTCAAAGTAAACAAGGCAAAGAGGTGTGGACAGACAAGGCCATTACCGGGTCTCGAGTTAATCTTAAAATGTGAAAACTTGCCCCCCACCCCCCACCCCCTCCTGTCACCCTGTTTGTTCTTTCACTACCAGCTGACTGAAATACACTATATTGTCAAAAGTATTGGGACGCCTGCCTTTCCACTCACATGAACTTTAATGACATCTTAGTCCGTAGGGTTCAATATTGAGTTGGCTCCGCCCTTTGCAGCTATAACAGCTTCACCTCTTCTGGGAAGGCCGTCCACAAGGTTTAGGAGGGTGTCTATGGGAATGTTTGACCATTCTTCCAGAAGAGCATTTGTGAGGTCAGGCACTGATGTTGGATGAGAAGGCCTGGCTCACAGTCTCCGCTCTAAATTAATCCCAAAGTTGTTCTATCGGGTTGAGGTCAGGACTCTGTGCAGGCCAGTCAAGTTCCTCCACCTCAAACTCGCTCATCCATGTCTTTATGGACCTTGCTTTGTGCACTGGTCGAAACCCATTTGGTGGAGGGAAGATTATGGTGTGGGGGTGGTCTTTCAGGGGTTGGGCTTGGCCCCTTAGTTCCAGTGAAGGGAACTCTTGTACCCCTTTCACACTGGGAGCGTTTTGCAGGTGGCATAGCGTTTAAAATAGCGCCTGCAAACCGCCCTAAAACGGCTGCTCCATTCACTAAACACTGGAGCGGTGTGCTGGCAGGGTGTCAAAGTCCTGCCAGCAGCTTCTTTTGGAGCGGTGAACTCACCGCTCCTTCCCCGCTGCTGCCCATTGAACTCAATGGGGCAGCGATGCGCTCCGGCGGCGTTTTGCGGGCGGATTTAACCCCTTTTCGGCTGCTAGCGCTGCCATGCTGGATCTGAAATGACAGGTGCTCTTTAAATCTAAGGAGTTATTCTTGCTGGTAGTTGATCTTTAATATTTACAAACAAAATGAAGGTTTCCCATGTAGAATAAGCTGTCAGGTTAGTAAAACAGCGATATCAGAACCCATTCAGTCATACAGTTTGTAGTGTACATAGATTTGCAAAACAATGGGATAAAGGAATATTTCTGAACTTTGGTTTATCTCATTGTTACTGTGACATTGTGTGAATGCATCAATGCAGTGCATGTTATCTCAGCTTGCAGAGCTTGGATTCATTGAATGAATATACCAAAAATGGAAATATTGCAGAATATACAGCCTCATGCTACATAACCAAACTCCATTTCATGCTGAATAAACCAAATTATTAATGTATCTTAAATTGAAAACTCTCCGTAGTTCGATTTTTTACTCCAAAAGCATTTTATTAAAATTGATTATCAAAAAAAAAAATATATATAATTTTTTTTTTTTTTTTTTTTAATCCACCCTGAGAGTGCAGTCCTCCGCAGACGCAATGCATGCTGGAAAAAAAAAAAAAAGTGGAGGCAAGAATGAGAAGGGAGGTTGACTAAATATCTGTTCATAATCCTTTTGGTTGAATGACGTGACTGACCTCCTTAGTTCTTTGGCTTTCAAAGTCCACCTGAGTGAGAAATGTTCTCATGTTTGTAGTACCTGCAGTTCTTGTCACCTGGGAACATGGCGATCACATGGATTGGAGTGTCTTGTCTCTGACGATCGAGTTCCTGATATTCTGCCGTCCGGCTGCTTTCTTTCTTTGTGGACATGCACTTGACTGAGGAGTTTTTTGGCTGATCGAGTCGGCCTTCTAGTTTTATCTTGTGTGTGTGTGTGTATGTCCAGGTGTCATCCTTTTTTGGTTCCGTGGCTGCCCTTGTTTTTATGGCTTGCATTTTGAATGGGTGGTTTTGGTTTGGTGTACCAATAATCAAACATGGAGAGCAGGGTGTCGGTAGCCAAAAGGATATCCACACCCATCACATGGGGTACCACCACTTCAGCCTGTGCCCTTGGCATAGTACCAGCGGAAGCACCTAACCTAGCTGGATTATATGGCCGTACCTCTCTAATCGTGGGTGTCTACTAATGATTTTGTGTGTTACTCATTCCCGGTGTGGCAAACCTGACCTGTCTAGACTGCTGTAAACCAGTTTAGGTGTAGATCCACATGCATTGCAATCCTATTACTCTCTCTGAGAGGTATGAGAGATTTGTGACAGAGAATGGTTAACATTTGTAACATACTTGATGAAAAGCCGAGTCAGAAGTCCTGCTGTTTGTGCCCAGCAGATTAGTCTCTGTATATAAACACATCTTGGCCCAGGCTATGTTAGCAACAAGTCAGTTGTCTGCAGTCCCGGGGTCTGGAGTTTTTTTTTTTTTTTTTTAAGTACAGGAACTTGAAATGTTCATACTCTCCTCCATGTGCCGGCATCAGTCTGATACTGCAGCTGTCCCCTGCCGGCTCTAAGCATGAGAACTGAGCAGTCGCATGATCGCTCAATTGTCGGCCCACTCAGAGCTGAGAGTGGCAACTGTCGGTCAGTGCTCTCTACTTTGCTCCTCCAGCACTTGAGGCGTGGGAGCAAAAGTGATGGGCTCAGGCTCCCAACCGTGCGCTGAGAAGCAAAGTCAACTGCTGATCAAGCATGCAGGTGAATCCTGACAATATTGTCAGGTATTGAATTTATTCTTCTCAGTCTTCACGAGGGAATCGGGGGGGGGGGCCTTCAGTAACCAGAACACCAATGTTTACCCTCGAGATATATCACAGGAAGCACCCTCATGGCTAACCAAGGACAGAATTGGAAATGTAATGTTGAGTTTTTATAAGTCACCGGGATCAGATGGCTTGCACCCGAGGGTCCTTGACTAACTCGGCCAAGTAATTGCCAGACCATTGTTCTTAATTTTACGATCAGTCTACTGACTGGAATATTACCAGCTGATTGGAGAAAAGCCAATGTAGCACCAATATTTAAAAAAAAAAAAGGCCCAAAATACATCCCTGGGAATTACAGACCAGTTAGCCTAACATCAATAGTATGTAAACTCTTGGAGGGGATGATAAGGGACTATATACAAGATTTTAGTAATAAGAACGATATCATTAGCAGTAATCAGCATGGATTCATGAAGAATCGTTCTTGCCAAACCAATCTATTAACCTTCTATGAGGAGGTGAGTTGCCATCTAGATAAAGGAAGGCCCGTAGACGTGGTGTATCTGGATTTTGCAAAAGCATTTGACACAGTTCCCCATAAACGTTTACTGTACAAAATAAGGTCTGTTGGCATGGACCATAGGGTGAGTACATGGATTGAAAACTGGCTACAAGGGCGAGTTCAGAGGGTGGTGATAAATGGGGAGTACTCAGAATGGTCAGGGGTGGGTAGTGAGGTCCCCCAGGGTTCTGTCCTGGGACCAATCCTATTTAATTTGTTCATAAACGACCTGGAGGATGGGATAAACAGTTCAATCTCTGTATTTGCAGACGATACTAAGCTAAGCAGGGCAATAACTTCTCCGCAGGATGTGGAAATCTTGCAAAAAGACCTGAACAAATTAATGGGGTGGGCGACTACATGGCAAATGAGGTTCAATGTAGAAAAATGTAAAATAATGCATTTGGGTGGTAAAAATCTGAATGCAATCTATAGACTGGGGGGAGAACCTCTGGGGGGGGATCTAGGATGGAAAAGGACCTGGGGGTCCTAGTAGATGATAGGCTCAGCAATGCCAAGCTGCTGCTAACAAAGCAAACAGAATATTGGCATTAAAAAGGGATCAACTCCAAAGATAAAACGATAATTCTCCCGCTCTACAAGACTCTGGTCCGGCCGCACCTGGAGTATGCTGTCCAGTTCTGGGCACCAGTCCTCAGGAAGGATGTACTGGAAATGGAGCGAAGAAGGGCAACAAAGCTAATAAAGGGTCTGGAGGATCTTAGTTATGAGGAAAGGTTGTGAGCTCTGAACTTATTCTCTCTGGAGAAGAGACGCTTGAGAGGGGATATGATTTCAATTTACAAATACCGGACTGGTGACCCCACAATATATAAATACCGGACTGGTGACCCCACAATAGGGAGGAAAGTTTTCCACGTAAGAATTTAATAAGACACGCGGCCACTCGCTAAAATTAGAAGAAAAGAGGTTCAACCTTAAACTACGTAGAGTTGCAAAGATGTGGAATTCCCTTCCACAGGCGGTGGTCTCAGCGGGGAGCATTGATAGCTTCAAGAAACTATTAGATAATCACCTGAACGACCGCAACATACAGGGATATATAATGTAATACTGACATATAATCACACACATAGGTTGGACTTGTGTCTTTTTTTTTTTTTTTATACATGTTCCTCTGCAATGATTTGCTAGATAAATAAAAAGTAAGTGTCTTGGCCCTGGAGTCTGCAATGGGACATTCTTAAAATCTCATCTTGATGCTGCCTAGAGTGTTCTCTGTTTACTTACTGCTTTGGGTCCTATTTCAGGTGTCCACATTAGCGCCTGTGTTACGTGGACTCTTCCTATTAGATGGTTGTTGGTGGACGGCTCTCAGGAAGGAGTGACATCACAGGGGGACTGGTGGTCCCAGGGTGCCATCACCATGGGGGTAGGGGGTTGGGGAGGAAGACTGTCACATAGCTTAGAGGGGGGTAGGATGGGATGGGTGGTAAAGTTTATTTTGGAGTAGGGCTTTCATGAATGTAAGATTTCATGTCGAGCTGCATGCTGATGTAATGCAATGGTGCAGCAGGAGGGGGGGGTGTGTTTTTTTTTTTTTTTTTTTTTTTTTTTTTTTTGTTTCCCCCGCTGAATGAAGGAAGTTTACATGTGTAACCCTTTAATACCCAGGTGCCAGTTCTTGTGCTCCCAGACACCCCGTGTGTACAGCACAGACGTCCCGGGACTCGTGGAATGTTTCTAGAAAGGCGTCTTTGCTCTTCATGCTGTACAGTCAGATGTCTGAGCCGCACTTCCCCCGTGTGTAATGGAGTGTGACCGATTTCTCTTCATTCCTGAAAAGTCTTTCTATAAAGTCTGCATGGAGTAAACATGAACAAGTTCTGGCAGCGTCTTCCTTCACCTGAGGGGTGCTGCTTGTGCCAGAGACCTATCTGTGTATAGAAGTGTATACCTTCCATCGCAGTGTATATAGAAGTGTATACCTTCCATCGCAGTGTATATAGAAGTGTATACCTTCCATCGCAGTGTATATAGAAGTGTATACCTTCCATCGCAGTGTATATAGAAGTGTGTACCTTCCATCGCAGTGTATATAGAAGTGTGTACCTTCCATCGCAGTGTATATAGAAGTGTATACCTTCCATCGCAGTGTATATAGAAGTGTATACCTTCCATCGCAGTGTATATAGAAGTGTGTACCTTCCATCGCAGTGTATATAAAAGTGTGTACCTTCCATCGCAGTGTATATAGAAGTGTGTACCTTCCATCGCAGTGTATATAGAAGTGTATACCTTCCATCGCAGTGTATATAGAAGTGTATACCTTCCATCGCAGTGTGTAACTTCCATCGCAGTGTATATAGAAGTGTGTACCTTCCATCGCAGTGTAATAGAAGTGTATACCTTCCATCGCAGTGTATACCTTCCATCGCAGTGTATATAGAAGTGTGTACCTTCCATCGCAGTGTATATAGAAGTGTATACCTTCCATCGCAGTGTATATAGAAGTGTGTACCTTCCATCGCAGTGTATATAGAAGTGTGTACCTTCCATCGCAGTGTATATAGAAGTGTGTACCTTCCATCGCAGTGTATATAGAAGTGTGTACCTTCCATCGCAGTGTATATAGAAAGTGTGTACCTTCCATCGCAGTGTATATAGAAGTGTATACCTTCCATCGCAGTGTATATAGAAGAGTATACCTTCCATCGCAGTGTATATAGAAGTGTATACCTTCCATCGCAGTGTATATAGAAGTGTATACCTTCCATCGCAGTGTATATAGAAGTGTGTACCTTCCATCGCAGTGTATATAGAAGTGTGTACCTTCCATCGCAGTGTATATAGAAGTGTGTACCTTCCATCGCAGTGTATATAGAAGTGTGTACCTTCCATCGCAGTGTATATAGAAGTGTGTACCTTCCATCGCAGTGTATATAGAAGTGTATACCTTCCATCGCAGTGTATACCTTCCATCGCAGTGTATATAGAAGTGTATACCTTCCATCGCAGTGTATATAGAAGTGTGTACCTTCCATCGCAGTGTATATAGAAGTGTATACCTTCCATCGCAGTGTATATAGAAGTGTATACCTTCCATCGCAGTGTATTTAGAAGTGTATACCTTCCATCGCAGTGTATACCTTCCATCGCAGTGTATATAGAAGTGTGTACCTTCCATCGCAGTGTATTATAGAAGTGTGTACCCTTCCATCGCAGTGTATATAGAAGTGTGTACCTTCATCGCAGTGTATATAGAAGTGTGTACCTTCCATCGCAGTGTATATAGAAGTGTATACCTTCCATCGCAGTGTGTAACTTCCATCGCAGTGTAGTAACTTCCATCGCAGTGTATATAGAAGTGTGTACCTTCCATCGCAGTGTATATAGAAGTGTATACCTTCCATCGCAGTGTGTACCTTCCATCGCAGTGTATATAGAAGTGTATACCTTCCATCGCAGTGTATATAGAAGTGTATACCTTCCATCGCAGTGTATATAGAAGTGTATACCTTCCATCGCAGTGTATATAGAAGTGTATACCTTCCATCGCAGTGTATACCTTCCATCGCAGTGTATATAGAAGTGTATACCTTCCATCGCAGTGTATATAGAAGTGTGTACCTTCCATCGCAGTGTATATAGAAGTGTATACCTTCCATCGCAGTGTATATAGAAGTGTATACCTTCCATCGCAGTGTATACCTTCCATCGCAGTGTATATAGAAGTGTATACCTTCCATCGCAGTGTATATAGAAGTGTATACCTTCCATCGCAGTGTATATAGAAGTGTGTACCTTCCATCGCAGTGTATATAGAAGTGTGTACCTTCCATCGCAGTGTATATAGAAGTGTGTACTTTCCATCGCAGTGTATATAGAAGTGTGTACCTTCCATCGCAGTGTATATAGAAGTGTATACCTTCCATCGCAGTGTATATAGAAGTGTATACCTTCCATCGCAGTGTATATAGAAGTGTATACCTTCCATCGCAGTGTATATAGAAGTGTATACCTTCCATCGCAGTGTATATAGAAGTGTATACCTTCCATCGCAGTGTATATAGAAGTGTATACCTTCCATCGCAGTGTATATAGAAGTGTGTACCTTCCATCGCAGTGTATATAGAAGTGTGTACCTTCCATCGCAGTGTATATAGAAGTGTGTACCTTCCATCGCAGTGTATATAGAAGTGTGTACCTTCCATCGCAGTGTATATAGAAGTGTGTACCTTCCATCGCAGTGTATATAGAAGTGTGTACCTTCCATCGCAGTGTATATAGAAGTGTGTACCTTCCATCGCAGTGTATATAGAAGTGTATACCTTCCATCGCAGTGTATATAGAAGTGTATACCTTCCATCGCAGTGTATATAGAAGTGTATACCTTCCATCGCAGTGTATACCTTCCATCATAGTGTGATATTCCCTATGTATAGAAGTGTATACCTCCCTGTGTATAGAAGTGTATACCTCCCTGTGTATAGAAGTGTATACCTCCCTGTGTATAGAAGTGTATACCTCCCTGTGTATAGAAGTGTATACCTTCCATCTGAATGTGATTATCTGACAGCTGCAGATTTCCCCTCCACCTGTCGGGCGCGGAGGTCACACTGTCTGTATTCTTGTGTCTCCTGTGACCCAGGCTTGGTGTTTCCTGTGTATTCTGTACAGAATTGTAGGTGTCCTGTGCACATGCCTGCTTTGGGTTCTATAAACCCTCCCATATTCTGGCCTGTAGTCTGATGAAATTCCTGGAATTTCTGAGCTGTTGGCTGAGCGGAGGGTGCAGTGCAGGGAGCTGGGAACCCGCTCTACATGTCATGTATGTTCAGTGCGAGGATCTGACACTTCCAAGGCCCAGAGGTGACTTTCTGCAGTGACAGCGGTCAGCAGCCTCATGGAAGGCCTGGGTACAGTATTGGAGCCCAATCAACAAATATGTGCTGAAAATAATTAACCCTTAAAAATGCTATAACATAAAATATTGCAATAAACTAAAAAATAATTTTCTCAAAAGAGGCACTTTCCTGTTTTATTTAAACGGTGAATGGACTGCACTTGGATTTTGATGACTTTTTTTTTTTTTTTTTGGTGGGGATTAATTTTCTAATGTACAAGATTGATTTAGGGCAGTGTGCAAAATCTCAAGATACCCCACCCTAATATGAGGACCCCTCTTATGTGGAGGAGGCGGGGGGGGGGGGGGGGGGCATCTGAGGAATCTCCCATTCACATCAGTGCTCGCTCTTCCCTCCCTTATGTCAGAATCATCAGTCGTTTGTCTTTTCACATCAGTCCTCAGGTCCCCCCCCCCCCCCCCCCCCCAGTCAGTCCAGGGGTCTTTGCCTGCCCCCTCTCCTTTCACAGTCCTCAGGGGCTCCCTGCTCCCCCCCCCCCCCCCCCCCCCCCAACATTGATCCAGGGGTTCTTTGCCTGCCCTCTCCTTCCACAGCCCTCGGGCCTTCTTCCCCCCCCCCCCCCCCCCCCCGACAGTCCAGGGGCTCTTTGCCTGCCCCCTCTCCTTCCACAGTTCCCTTGGGCCTACTCCGCATCCCCCCCCCCGACAGTCCAGGGGCTCTTTGCCTGCCTCCTCTCTTTCCACAGTCCTCAGGCCTACTCCGCATCCCCCCCCCCCCCCCACGACAATCCAGGGGCTGTTTGCCTGTCCCCCTACTTCCACAGTCCTCAGACCCTCTCCGCCTCCTCAATGACAGTCCAGGGGCTCTTTGCCTGCCCCCTCTCCTTCCACAGTCCTTGGGCCTACTCCGCATCCCCCCCCCCCCCCAACGAGAGTCCAGGGGCTCTTTGCCTGCCTCCTCTCTTTCCACAGTCCTCAGGCCTACTCCGCATCCCCCCCCCCCCACGACAATCCAGGGGCTGTTTGCCTGTCCCCCTACTTCCACAGTCCTCAGACCCCCCCCCCCCCCCCCATGCCAGTCCAGGGGCTCTTTGCCTGCCCCCTCTCCTTCCACAGTCCTCAGGCCCTTCCTGCCCCCCCTCCAGAATCCATGCGCCCCCCCATATCGGTCCTCAGTCCCCTTTTCCAGCGGCAGTCCTCGGCTCCCGGCCCTACAGCGATGCCGAACTACCCCTTGGAAACTCATAACATTGTGCAAAATATGGGATGCAGCACAGCAGTCTGCTTGAGGAACGCTGATTTAGGCCAAGTGCTGCTTGTGGGGACCTTTAAAATCTGATGCCTCATTAAGATATTCAGCAGCTGCTCCCTTTTTTTTTTTTTTTTTGATCAGTTTTGTATATCCAGCCTGTCTTTCTAATGAGGACTAGTTCCTCTGGAGTGGTGTGTAGTGGTATGGAAGGCCTATCTATCGGGAATACAGAGTCCGGACTTCTAATCGGATCCTGAGTTCTGATGACTGCGCCTCATACTGTACAATATAAGAATGACACGTTTCTATATTCCGGGTTCTTACTAGTTGGATCCTGTCCTGTGTTTTCATCCAAGTCACATTGAGGTGTGAGCCGCCTGTGATAGATGAGTCTGATTTTCTAGAATAGATCTTCACCTCACTATTTAATGTATGGAGATGATGATGTGGAATGACTCTTATTATACGGATCCCGTGACAAACCCTAATATATAGATATATACAGTGCACACATTTATAGGAACTGTAATAATAGCCAGGATTATCCTCCATTATGACGAATGTAATGATGGTCTAACCGTTTCCTTTTATCATT
Organism: Aquarana catesbeiana; assembly: GCF_042186555.1. Classification (NCBI taxonomy): domain Eukaryota; kingdom Metazoa; phylum Chordata; class Amphibia; order Anura; family Ranidae; genus Aquarana; species Aquarana catesbeiana. Next base: position 647,652,432 of record NC_133328.1, on the reverse strand, counting down.
GTTCATGACCTCGAATGTCTGATCTGTAATTTGAATAGTCGGCTTTCTTTGAAGTGGACTCGCTGACTGTACTATTATGTCTGTGCTGCGGGGACACCCCGCTCATATTATCTGCAGCTTCCCGTCAGAGGCTGAAGATGTTGGTGACGGTCCAGGCCAAAAAAAAAACCGCAAATGTCAGCAACTGTAATATCCAAGGGAACCGGGCTGGAGAGAACCTTATCAAACTGCCCTCTGGAAACAAACCAAGGCTTTGTTTTCCAATGAAATCTCATTTGTTGTTAACAACTCCAGATGTGAGAAATACCCCTGTGTACCCCTATGTGACAAAACACTGTATTTAACAATGTGTTACTGCTAGAATCTGTGAGCTTCACTCAGAATCATACAAAAAGTCTGACGTGATCCAGCGCTATTCTCCATGTTCCTAAAATATAATGCAATCCTCTAATGATTCCAGTATACAACAGATAATTGGAGGTCATTGGAGGATTGCATGATATTTGGCAACATAGGAGCTATTTACTAAAACTGGAGAGTACAAAATCTGGTGCAGCTCTACATAGAAACCAATCAGCTTGCAGGTTTTAGGCCGGGTTCACACTGGTACCACACAACAGTCGTACCACTTTGGATCCGACTTTGCCTCTGACTTTAAGTCCGACTTCAATGAACAGGGATCCCACTTTGATCCCTGACAATAGCAGGCTCTGTGTCTGGTATGACTTTAGGGGTAACTCCACGCAAAATGTTAAAAAAAAGAAAAAAAAAAGCATGGGTTCCCCCTCCCAAGAGCATACCAGGCCCTTCGGTCTGGTATGGCTTTTAAGGGAACCCCCACGCCAAAAAACGGTGTGTGGGTCCCCTCAGGATCCATACCAGACCTGTATCTGAGCACACAGCCCCGGCAGGTCAGGAAAGGGGGTGGGGACGGAGCGAGCGCCCCCCCCCCCACCCAAACCGTACCAAGCCCTCAACATGGGGGGGGGGGTGCTTTGGGGCAGGGGGTCCCCAAAGCACCTTGTCCCCATATTGAGGACAAGGGCCTCTTCCCGACAACCCTGGCTGTTGGTTGTCGGGGTCTGCGGGGGGCTTATCGGAATCTGGAAGCCCCTTTAACAAGGGGGGGGTCCCCCAGATTCTGGCCCCCCACCCTAAGTGAATGAGTATGGGGTACATTGTACCCCTAACCATTCACCGAAAAAAAATTGTCAAAAATAAAACAACAGTACAAAGGGTTTTAAAGTAATTTTATTAAGCAGCTTCGGCGTCTCTTTCGACTTCTCCCCTCTCCAGCTATTTTGCCTCCTCCGCTGATGTCTTCTGCCTCTACCATTGTTCTCCCTTCTCCGGTTCTTCTCCCTTGATAAAGGGGGCTTCCAGATTCCGATAAAACCCCCGCCCGCAGACCCAGACAACCAATGGCCAGGGTTGTCGGGAAGAAGCCCTTGTCCTCATCAACATAGGGACGAGGTGCTTTGGGGTGGGAGGTGCAGGGCCCCCCCGCCCCAAAGGACTCGCACCCCATCCATATATTGAGGGCCATGTGGCCTGGTACGGTTGGGGGGGAGAGCAACGTTTGTCCCACCCCCTTTTCCTGACCTGCCAGGCTTTTTGCTCAGATAAGGGTCTGGTATGGATTTTGCGGGGGACCCCATGCTGTTTTTTTGTGTGGGGGTTCCACTTAAAATCCATACCTGACCGAAGGGGCCTGGTATGCTCTTTGCGGGTGAACACGTGCCAGGTTTTTTTTTTTTTTGCAATGGAGTTCCTCTTCAAGATCATCAGAGCACAAGTCGCATGCCAAAGTCGGATCAGCCAAGACGGAGATCGGATTTCAGTGATATTCAATGGGCTGAAGTAGGAGCAAAGTCGGACCAAAGTAGTGCAAGGAGCATTTTCAAAGTCGGACCGACTTGTGTCGGACCAGTTAAGACGGCTCCCATAGGGAAACCTTGATTTTCACACGTCATGCGACACGAGCTCCCAATGTCGGAGCGTTTGACAATAAGGCCGGGTTCACACTGGTATGACAAACTGAAGTTAAAAGCTGATAGGCTACCATGCATAGCTGCACCAGATTTTGCACTCTGCAGTTTTAGTAAATCATCCGCCATAGCGTAGCACTTCAGACTGTGTTTGTTTTTTGTTTGTTGTTGTTTTTGGTTTTTGGTTTTTGGTGTTTTTGGTTTTTGGTGTTTTTGGTTTTTGGTGTTTTTGGTTTTTGGTGTTTTTGGTTTTTGGTGTTTTTGGTTTTTGGTGTTTTTGGTTTTTGGTGTTTTTGGTTTTTGGTGTTTTTGGTTTTGGTGTTTTTGGTTTTTGTTGTTTTTGGTTTTTGTTGTTTTTTGGTTTTTGTTTTTTTTGTTGTTTTTGCACAGCCACAGCGTTACCTATGCCAATTGGCCGGAGTGTGCAGTTAGGAGTGCAGTCAAAAATGCATCCCACTGCATCTTTCTAGTGAGGAAATTGTGATCTGATTGGGTGTTACTAGGCTTTGCTGTATCCAGAGAGACCTTCACTATAGAACGATTTGCTTGTTGTTTTTTTTTTTTTTTTTTTTTTTTTTAGGAAAAACCTGAAGCTTTTACATCATGTAAAAAAAAAAAAGTCTAATTGTGGCGTCTTGTTTGGGGGGGGGGGGGGAGGGGGGGGGTTGTCATGTATGTGTGCCACTATTTAAAATGGGAATTAGAAACTTTGAATAATCACCTGAACAGGAATAGAGAATAAACCAGGGGGCAATTGTTCTGGAGAGAACAGTATCGGGGGATTCCTCCCATTTTGTAGAAATTTCCTCACATTCCTGTTTTTGTCTACAGGAATTGAAGGGAAATCTCCACACAGGAACACAACAGATTTATAAAAAAAAAATGCACGACAAAGGAAATGGATAGATTTAAACACACTACTTAAAAAAAAAAAAAAAAAAATACTTTACGTCTGCCTTAAATCTATCCATTTCCTTTTTTGTCATGCCATGTGTGGTTTTGTTTTTTTTTTTTTTTTTTTTCTTCCTTTTTTGGTTTTTGCTGTGTGTGTTTTATTTACATTTTTTTCCATGTATTGTGTGTTTTTAAAATCTGGCCAGTGAAGATGCTTTTTGCCATGGTGAGATCTTGGAGGAATTTTCTTCCCTGTTTTGTAGTGTGGAGTTGAGGAAGCGTGGCGGGGGTGACACCGTTGCAGCAAACGTTGCGCTGTTAGTTGTTGCGGAGTAACATGACAGGTGAATGCTGTCAGAGCACACGGGAGGTATTGTGACAGGCGACTTGTGACTGAGCACATGGCTTGTGTTTGTAAATATGGGATGACAAGCTGCCATGTTCTCACCCTCAACAAGATAAAAACATGGAAATTACACAACGCATGCAACTTCATGCACTTCTGTAGACTTCAGTGGGCCAGAAAACGCATGTAAATGCAGCTAATAATCAGACATTCCACATTTTTAGGAGGGGATTGAGGACACTTGCCTCTTCATGTTTTTTTATAACACCTAAAAAATGCACACGTGTGAACCAGGCCTTGGATATTTTATGGAGATCAAAGTCTTCTCAGTTTATGAATAGAATTGCTCTTTCCATGTCCTGCTTTTGGTGATGGAGAATCTTGGTTATCATATCGGTAGAATATACAAGTCTCTGAACACCAGAATCTCAGTCATTAGTGCTTATAAGTCCCCACATTGCTGAACTATGAACCCCATTCATGAGACGGTTCTGTACCCCCCTAATCTGTCTTCTGTACCCCCCCAATCTGTCTTCTGTACCCCCCCCCCCAATCTGTCTTCTGTACCCCCCCCCAAATCTGTCTTCTGTACCCCCCCCCCAAATCTGTCTTCTGTACCCCCCCAAATCTGTCTTCTGTACCCCCCCAAATCTGTCTTCTGTACCCCCCCCCCAAATCTGTCTTCTGTACCCCCCCCCCAAATCTGTCTTCTGTACCCCCCCCAAATCTGTCTTCTGTACCCCCCCCCCAAATCTGTCTTCTGTACCCCCCCCAAATCTGTCTTCTGTACCCCCCCAAATCTGTCTTCCTGTACCCCCCCAAATCTGTCTTCTGTACCCCCCCCCCAAATCTGTCTTCTGTACCCCCCCCAAATCTGTCTTCTGTACCCCCCCCCAAATCTGTCTTCTGTACCCCCCCCCAAATCTGTCTTCTGTACCCCCCCAAATCTGTCTTCTGTACCCCCCCAAATCTGTCTTCTGTACCCCCCCAAATCTGTCTTCTGTACCCCCCCCCACCCAATCTGTCTTCTGTACCCCCCCCCACCCAATCTGTCTTCTGTACCCCCCCCCCGAATCTGTCTTCTGTACCCCCCCCCCGAATCTGTCTTCTGTACCCCCCCCCAAATCTGTCTTCTGTACCCCCCCCCCAAATCTGTCTTCTGTTTACCCCCCCCAATCTGTCTTCTGTTACCCCCCCCCAATCTGTCTTCTGTTACCCCCCCCCCAATCTGTCTTCTGTACCCCCCCCCAATCTGTCTTCTGTTACCCCCCCCCCCAATCTGTCCTTCTGTTACCCCCCCCCCCAATCTGTCTTCTGTTACCCCCCCCCCAATCTGTCTTCTGTTACCCCCCCCCAATCTGTCTTCTGTTACCCCCCCCCAATCTGTCTTCTGTTACCCCCCCCCCCAATCTGTCTTCTGTTACCCCCCCCCCCCAATCTGTCTTCTGTTACCCCCCCCCCCCAATCTGTCTTCTGTTACCCCCCCCCCCCCAATCTGTCTTCTGTTACCCCCCCCCCCCCAATCTGTCTTCTGTTACCCCCCCCCCCCCAATCTGTCTTCTGTTACCCCCCCCCCCCCAATCTGTCTTCTGTTACCCACCCCCCCCAATCTGTCTTCTGTTACCCCCCCCCCCCCCAATCTGTCTTCTGTTACCCCCCCCCCCCCCCAATCTGTCTTCTGTTACCCCCCCCCCCCAATCTGTCTTCTGTTACCCCCCCCCCCCCAATCTGTCTTCTGTTACCCCCCCCCCCCAATCTGTCTTCTGTTACCCCCCCCCCCCAATCTGTCTTCTGTTACCCCCCCCCCCCCCCAATCTGTCTTCTGTTACCCCCCCCCCCCCCCAATCTGTCTTCTGTTACCCCCCCCAATCTGTCTTCTGTTACCCCCCCCCCAGTCTGTCTTCTGTTACCCCCCCCCAATCTGTCTTCTGTACCCCCCCCCCCCCCCCCCAATCTGTCTTCTGGGTGTGTTACTTTAAGGATTCGGCTTGTATTTGGAGCTGTTTTAATGAAGTCGCCCTCTCGCTGTTCTTTTTCCCTTCCATTGTGAGTAGAGCGGCTCGGATGGTCTTTGTGCCTGGAGTCTGCGAGGGATGAGAGCCTTGTGTGCTGTGGACAGGATGATGTCACTGAGATTGTGCAATGCTCAAACTATTTCCCAAACAAAAGCCGTCTGACGGGCCGCTCTGTAATGTGAATGCTGAGCAAAGAGACGCCTTTTGTCTTTTTTTTTTTTTTTAATTTGAATTGCTACTTCATCAATAATGTGGAAAGTGTCTGTGTGAAATCAGTCCTGAGTGCTCCGCTGGCCGGTTCCATATGTCTGAATAGAGTGTGAGCAGTGCGAGTAATAAACCCACACATGGTACTGAGCGACACTGTGACAACTTAAACCGCTAAAACGGGCCACAGCTGTGTGTATCTGTGTGTGTCTGTGTGTGTCTGTGTGTGTGTCTGTGTGTGTCTGTGTGTGTCTGTGTGTGTCTGTGTGTGTGTCTGTGTGTGTCTGTGTGTGTGTCTGTGTGTGTCTGTGTGTGTCTGTGTGTGTCTGTGTGTGTCTGTGTGTGTCTGTGTGTGTCTGTGTGTGTCTGTGTGTGTCTGTGTGTGTCTGTGTGTGTGTCTGTGTGTGTCTGTGTGTGTGTGTGTGTGTGTCTGTGTGTGTCTGTGTGTGTCTGTGTGTGTGTGTGTGTGTGTGTGTCTGTGTGTGTCTGTGTGTGTCTGTGTGTGTCTGTGTGTGTCTGTGTGTGTGTCTGTGTGTGTCTGTGTGTGTCTGTGTGTGTCTGTGTGTGTCTGTGTGTGTCTGTGTGTGTGTGTGTGTGTGTGTGTGTGTCTGTGTGTCTGTGTGTGTCTGTGTGTGTGTGTGTGTGTGTGTGTGTCTGTGTGTGTCTGTGTGTGTGTGTGTGTCTGTGTGTGTCTGTGTGTGTGTGTCTGTCTGTGTGTGTGTGTGTCTGTGTGTGTGTGTCTGTGTGTGTGTGTGTGTGTGTGTCTGTCTGTGTGTCTGTCTGTGTGTGTGTCTGTGTGTGTCTGTGTGTGTCTGTGTGTGTGTGTGTGTGTCTGTGTGTGTGTCTGTCTGTCTGTGTGTGTGTGTGTGTGTGTCTGTGTGTGTCTGTGTCTGTGTGTGTCTGTGTCTGTGTGTGTCTGTCTGTGTGTGTGTCTGTCTGTGTGTGTGTCTGTCTGTGTGTGTGTGTGTCTGTGTGTGTGTGTGTCTGTGTGTGTGTGTGTCTGTCTGTGTGTGTGTCTGTCTGTGTGTGTGTGTGTCTGTGTGTGTGTGTGTCTGTCTGTCTGTCTGTGTGTGTGTGTGTGTGTGTGTGTCTGTGTCTGTACATAAAAAGTATTCCATGCATCTCTGCAATACACATTTCCCCTGTTTTGTCCCTTAAATGCAAGTACAGAAAGATACCTTTGATCATTCCGGCTATTCTGTCTCTTTGTATCACAGGGGGAGGTGTTGTGTAGTCCAGCAGGGTTGGGCAAAGCAGGAGGAACAAGTAGTTGGGGGGTGTGTATGTGTGTATGTATGTATGTGTGTGTGTGTGTATAAATGACCTTGGTTATTATATAGTATAAGTTTTGCAAGGTTGTCTACATAGGAAGACCCTGGGCCGCGTTTTATTCGCCTGCTTATAGCGGAGAGATTAGTGATTGGAACTAGTATTAGGATAATGGAGAGCTGAGCATATTATTATGGTCTGGTAGCCGGCCTTGCTGTTGTATGTGACCCTGGCAGCCATACACCAGGGGAATTGTAGCCGTTCTGCACTGATATAGAAATGCATTATTCTAGACTGTACCTGCCCTCCTCTGTATGTCGGAGGGGGTTACGGAGCTGAATGAGAACAATGTAGCATCTTTATCTATAAATGTTTTCACACATTTCACTTTTTTCTAGCTAAATTTTAATTGGAAAATGTGTGCAATCTGAGAACTATATAAGGTCAAACCTATTTTATTAGGATCTGTACTAATGGTATATTTTATCTTTTCTAGGTTACCTCTAACAGTGTGCACAGACATCTGATAAGGTAAAGATACTTTCCAGTGTTTTTTCTCCTTGGGGGGGGGGGGGGGGGGAGGGAGATGTATTAAACTAACCATCAACTTCTATTGGTCAGTTAACGCAGAACTAAACTCTGCAATACTTAACCTCAACTTCAACAGTTTGGTGCCCAAGTCTTCTCCCCGGCTTGTTCCGGGTCTTTGGTCGTATTGATTGGTCAGTAATTCCCGCGTATGCACAAAGAGTTCCTTCATCACGGCACAAAGACATCATGCTGAGCATATATCCAGAGCTGCGCATGCAAAGCTCGCTGTAGATTCTAAAAGACTATGACCAGGCAGATCAGTTTAATTCATAGTGTCCACTCTACAGTGAAGAAAAATCTCTTTGCACTTTAACTCCACTTTAGAGAGGAGCTCCAATCAACTTTGTGTTTAGTAAAAGTCGACAGCTACAAAAGCTCAGACATTCGCCTGTCCCACGATCCAGCAGTGTGGTCACCCGAGCCGTTCCTTCCCTCACTGCTCTGTCCCACGGGACCAGCATCTCAACTGTGGGCACCTGGCTCTGACAGCTTTGCTGCCTCACTGCTAGGGGCCGCACTGCACATTGCGAATGGTCCCACAGTCTTCTGGGATCTGTGATGTGTTCCAGAAGACTGCAGGAGGAAGGGAGAGAGAACTTGGGTACCTGTGAAAGCCGGGCTCCTCCTCTTCCTTTTCTTCTTCTTCTTTTCACTTAGGGGTGTACTGACTTTTGTTGCCAGCGGTTTAGACATTAATGGCTGTGTGTTGAGTTATTTTGAGGGGACAGCAAATTTACACTGTTATACAAGCTGTACACTCACTACTTTACATTGTAGACAAGTGTCATTTCTTCAGTGTTGTCACATGAAAAGATTTACACAAATGTGACTGAGGGGTGTACTTACTTTTGTGAGATACTGTGTGTGTGTGTGTATATCTATCGTTGCACACTGGTATTGAGGAAGTTAAAACCTGGAGCTTGGTAATCGTACACTAGATACATTAAATATGCAGGTCATACACAGAGGGAGGGGGAAGTGAGGGGTCAATTCACAGGTAACATATGGGGGTGATGGAGATGTAGGGGTTAATGTATTGCTGGACAAAGGGAGAGGAGGTGTTCTACAGATCAGAGACAGGATGGGGATGACCTATACAGGTGAGGGGTGAATGACAGGCTGCATTCACACCCATGGCATTTTTAGTGCTTTTTGCAGATTTGCTCTACAGAATTTGTTCCATAGGAAACCATGTTAAATGGACTGTAGTATAAATCTGCAAAATGCACTAAAAAATGCCATAGGTGTGAATCCAGCCTAAGGGGGGGGGGGGGGTGTTTTTTATGGTGCTGGCTGGTGGCCAGGAGGCTTTCTTTCCTTTCACACACTGATTGATGTTTGAGCAAACTGCGCTTCCTGATCACCGACCAGTAAAGCTCACCATAGATGGTTCAAATCTTGGCCAGTTCAGCAGGGACCAGCCGAAATTCAAACCATGTATGGGCTGGCTGATTCTACCCAAGTTGATTGACTTGATCAACTTGGGTACAACCAGCCTGTCGGATTTTTTTTTTTTTACATGCTATTTATGGCCTAGCAATATTCACTGTGTTCTCTCCCCTCTCAGAACACCGTGGCTCAGTGGGGGAATCCCTTCCATCGACACTGACACTGATGGGGGGGGGGGGATTGAGTGACTTTATTTTTTTTATTTCCTGCAACTCGTGGTTGCAGGAAAAAACTCAAATCTGTGGCTGGCTTAAGTGAGATGACTGGTAACTGCAGCCTGTGTTTACATTTTGTGTTCTGATTGGTCACAGCGATCACTGGGTACAGAGCCACTCGCATTGACTCGGTGTCTGTGATCCTCTGTCCAGTCACAGGACTGTTGCTCACACAGGAGTGCAGTTCCCGGAGGATATACTGGTTTATATACCCCAGGAAGTGGATCGGCCCCCCCGTGGCCGTTCTGTAAGAAGTTAGTGTGTGTTTGATGTCAAAAAAATAAACTGTTAATCCTCCCAGAAACTGTGAGCCTATTTATAGCTTCCTGTGCTCCACCCATGCAGCATCTACTTTGTTCCCAGCTCTCTTTTTAGCACTACAGAACCCCTCCGCTCTATTATGGGGTGAAGGATAGCTTATCGTGGACTTGTCATAAGAGAACATCTCTGCTCTTCCATATATAAAGTACTAAAGGCAAGTGTTGTACTTCTGTTTCTGGCAGGATCACCAGCAAGGTTGAGCCCGAGGTGTGTTCAGGTCGTGGTCTGATCCCACCTGAGCGATCCGCTAGGAGGCCAATCCTAAGAAGCCAAGGCATTCCCTGTACATATAAACACATGCTTTATAAGTGTGGCCATGGGGGCGGGTGGGCAACCATTGGCTTTGTGCTGTGACCACTAGTGGGATATCTCAGGTGGGTTCAGACCTCGATCTGAGATCACCCCTAATCACCAAGTGAGAATAAGGGGTGAAAAAAGTCTGGAAAAAAAATGAATGCAGTTTACTAGTCTTTAGATGTGATGGTCCCAATATATTACATTTGTGTTTCTGGGTGTAGATACACTTCAGGTCCCGAATCGGGAAAAATGCTCAAATTGCTTTTGTTGTGATTTTTGTTTTTGTTTGTGTGTGTGGTGTGTGTTTTTTTTTTTTTTCTTTTGTGTTTTTTTTTTTTTTTTTTTTTTTTTTTTTTTTTAGGCTGGCTGTACAGCCTTTCTCCCCATTTGGTTTACCAGCTCTGTCCTTAATGAGTGTCTTGTAGGACTGAGCATGGGGTGAGAGGGGTAGGAGGACTGTTGTAGGACCTCTTTTCTGTGTAACTGTCTTGCATATTTATTGTGCTTTTTTTTTTTTTTTTTTTTTTCTCCTTTCCTCCGCCATTGCTGGAAGGCCTGCAGCTGAGCCTGGATCTGTTGCTAGGTGGCAGTACAAGTTCACACAGTCGTTGTTTTTCCTCTCCTCTTTATTGTATTACGCAGCTGAGCCCTCCTTACAGATGAATCCTCAGTCCTATCATTAGGAGATCGCCGGGGATTGTGCCTTCATACCTGCGTTCTGTGGAGCTGCGCCCGTCTGATCTGTCCGCCGACTGCGAGCCGCTGACTCATTCTCTGGCCGAAAACCATCGTCTGTATGACAAACCTTTTTAGGAAGTTGGGCTTTCCGTTTTGGACGAGATTTCTTTCTTTATTACACAGGAAGTGGGTCTGACTGTGTTTAGTGTGAATGGAAAGTTTGTTTTTCTAGTGAGGTTGCAGTCGGGTCCTGAGTGTCAGGCTGAGCGGTGCGATTTACTTCTCGCTGGTGGCCGAGGCTCTCTACAGGACGTGGCGCAGGGGGTTATCCAGCCAGGGCACTGCCACTTTTTTTTCAGGGTGGTGGTTGTAATATATTGCAGATCTGTTTCACCCTGGCCAAAGAGCACTAACACATAGCAACTAAACCGGCCACAAAGCTGGGAGTTAAAAGTGCTTTTTATTATTATTTTAAATATAAACTAATTGGGGGATTTAAGATTCAAAGGTAAAATGCTTGGATTGCATACACAGCAGCCAGACACCATGTGTGCAAGGGGCCCAAGACTTCCCTTTTGGGCAAATGTGCATCTGCAAAATGTGTCAAGTTGTATCAAGCTCTTTGTTTTTACTATACTGCAGTGGCCTCCGAACTGTGACCTGTGGGCTGGATGGGGCCCTTTTCTTGCCATTATCCAGCCCTTTGGGCACAATGCCTCCCACTGATTGCAATGATGGGGCACAATGCCTTCCACTGATTGCAATGATGGGGCACAATGCCTCCCACTGATTGCAATGATGGGGCACAATGCCTTCCACTGATTGCAATGATGGGGCACAATGCCTTCCACTGATTGCAATGATGGGGCACAATGCCTCCCACTGATTGCAATTATGGGGCACAATGCCTCCCACTGATTGCAATGATGGGGCACAATGCCTCCCACTGATTGCAATGATGGGGCACAATGCCTCCCACTGATTGCAATGATGGGGCACAATGCCTTCCACTGATTGCAATGATGGGGCACAATGCCTTCCACTGATTGCAATGATGGGGCACAATGCCTTCCACTGATTGCAATGATGGGGCACAATGCCTTCCACTGATTGCAATGATGGGGCACAATGCCTTCCACTGATTGCAATGATGGGGCACAATGCCTCCCACTGATTGCAATGATGGGGCACAATGCCTCCCACTGATTGCAATGATGGGGCACAATGCCTCCCACTGATTGCAATGATGGGGGCACTACTCAACTGGCGTTGGGATATTTTTTACTCCTCGGGGGGGTGAAGCACCGTAAACTGGCCCTTTGTTCAGAAAATATGGAGACCTCCGCTATACAACATTAAAATGCATACCAAGGCCTCTGACAACCTAAGCCACCCCTCTACCCCTCCTGGGCTAAACTACATTAACCTGTTCTCGCCCAACCCGGTTGCCCTTTAAAAGTCTCTTAAGGCAGGGGGCATGGGGAGGGATGAGCGATCGTCTGACAGTGGTCACATGATTGGGAGCCGGTCCCACTGACTACGAACATCGGTGGGAATAAATCCTCCTTTGACAGCTCAGTCTCTATCAGCCCAGCAACATTACCTACCCAGTGACACGTGTGCAGTATGTGGGTATTAAAGCCCACTCTTTTGCTGCTCATGTGTATTATGCGGGCGTCAACAGGTTAATACCCCCCCCCCCCCCCCATCCTATTTATCCACATAGAACCCTGTGCAATGTTCCCTTCTCCTCTTCAGCGTATTCATAGATTTGTATGGGACCACCCAGAGCGCGGGAGCCATTTCCCGGGACAATGAGGGCTCAATGAGCAGGTTTGAGGAGAAGATGACATGCGTTGTAATCTAGGGGTAAGTAAGCTGGGTTGGGGAACGTTGCTGTAGGGGAATTCAGGAGGGCTGGGAGGACTGATGAGATGAGCTGGCCCTACATCTGGAGAAATATTGTTCTTTTTCTGTACGTTTTTGTTTTCATTATCGGACAATTCGACAATCGGTTTCGATCAGAGCAAAGAAAAAAGGACAAGGATGGGAAAACGTCTAATGGGGACAAACACATGTCGATTTATTGAAGTCCCTCCTGGCTCTGAAAAATTTAAACTGTTCTTATGCAATTTCTTATTGCCTTTAATTCTACTTTTTTTTTTTTTTTTTTTTTTTGCTTTGGATAGAGTGCAGAAGGATTAGAACCCCTGTTAGTTTTTAATGCTGTCTGTGCCCCCGTTAGGGAGATCCCTCCCCCCTTGTCCTTTTTACCATCATTGAAAAATGAAGCTAAATGAACATCCCCAATTTTTGGTTGTTCCCAGAACAGTAATAGAGGGAAAATCTTCAGGTAGGGACTCTAATTCTGATGACCTTGGGGGGGGGGGGGGGTCCTCAAATTCCCTTAATTTGCAGAGATTTCCCTCTCCCTTCTGGTTTGGCTATGGGACAGGAAGTGAGGGAAATTTTCAGATGGCAAAGAAAAATCTGACAGGGTTTATAAACCCTCCCTTTATCCAAAAATGAGGGAGGAGTTTTTTGCCTATTTTTAAAGTGGAATTTCACACAAAGGGTGCTTTCTCTGCAACACGCCGCTGTAAGAGCGCCAAGGATGTGGAATTCCCTTCCACAGGCGGTGGTCTTAGATAATCACCTGAAGGAGCACAACATACAGGGATATACAATGTAATGTTGACATACAATCACACACATAGGTTGGACTTGATGGACTTTTTTTCAACGTCTCCTACAATGTAACCTTCTATGTAATAAATCATGGAGATGTGGATGGAGGGGGACATTTTGCTTTGAATCTTAAAAATGAATGAAATCACGTTTTTTGGTTTGGCGCTCAGGTGAAGTGAAGTGCCACTTTAATCTCTGAAGTAAAACGTTCATTTTGCAAAACTTTTTTTTTTTTTTTTTTTTTTTTTTGCTTTCTGATTAGAATGAAATGTAATATTCCATTGTTTGCCGCCTCCAGACGCCCCGGGGGAGGGCAGGAGGTGAAAATCTGTTACTTCCATAGTAGATGTGATGTAACGCTGTGTGAGGAATGGTTTGTCATGTGACCGGAGGGCTTTATAAACATCCATTGAAGAAGAAGAATGTTGCTAGTAATTGTTCTCTTCCTTCACCTCTGTAGTAGGAAATTCTTGTAATGTAAACTGTTCATCTCCTCTGTGTGTTTTGTGTATCTCGGCAGAAGTGGCTCCCCGGTGTGCGGTTACATCTCCATGGCAGCCGAGGACGAGGCGGCTTCTCTTCATGTCGGTTATCCTAGATTATCCATTTTGGGCTCGTTCACACTGGCTTTGCCCTCTGAAGAGCGATCCGCTTGACCCCACACCAGTACACTGCAGCCACCTGCATCGTACGCGGTTTGTGGGGCTCAGCGGCTCCATTCACTTGAATAGGTTGTGCTTGGCTGGTGTGCTTTTTTTTTTTTTTTTTTTTTTTTTGCGCTATAAATCGGATAAGACCGGCCATTTTTTGAAAAAAAACTGTTTTTTATTTTTTTTTACTTTCTGCTATAGAACATATCCAATAAAAAAAAAAAAAAAAAATCACATTTCGTCACAAATTTTAGAGCAATATGTATTCTGCATGTTTTTGGTAAAATAAAAATATCCCAATTAGTGTATTTTTTGCTTGGTTCCTGCAAAAGTTTTTATAGTGTCTACTAGGGGTGCAACGGATTGTCATCGATCTGTGATCCGATCCGCGGGGGTTGATCCGTTTGGGACACCCGCGATTCGCAGAGCGCTCTGTGGCCTCGGCCATAGGAAAGGCTTCGGCCTAGCTCCAGAGCGGCGGCCATCTTGGTACACCCGGCGGCCGTTTAGCATGTGATCGCTCTGTCAAATGACGGAGCGATCACTTGTAACAAACCGGCGTTCCTCTCTCCCCTCTGTGTACTGATCTGTACAGTGGAGGGGGGAGATCAGATGGCAGCAGTGCCAATACTCTGCAATGCCCTGCCAATACTCTGCAATGCCCTGCCAATACTCTGCAATGCCCTGCCAATGCCCTGCCAGTAGTCTGCCAATGCCCTGCCAGTAGTCTGCCAATGCCCTGCCAATAGGGAGATTGTGGATATTACAGTGGGGTAGATTTTTTTTTTTTTGTTGATCCGAACCGTGACTCCTGATCCCAGGAACGATCCGAACCATGAGTTTTTTGATCCGTTGCACCCCTAGTGTCTACAAACAATGGGATATATACTGGAATTTTTTTTTACTTTTTAAAAAAAAAAAACATTTTTTCCCCTGTGAATGAATGCCTACAAGTACCGCCAGTCATTGCAGCTGACAGCTTGTAGTTTTTCAATGACATTTGAAGGATCTGGTGAGCGCCCTCCATAGTCCATTGATCTTCCGTCTCTGAGAACTGCCTGTCCGTATGAGGTACGAGCGGATGGCTATCCTGAGAGTCTGCAGGAGCCGCACATTGCACCCGTGACGGGGATGACACCTGTGACGGGGATGAGACAGTCCATTTATTGTCTGTAGGAGCCGCACATTGCTCCCGTGACGGGGATGAGACAGTCCATTTATCGTCTGTAGGAGCCGCACATTGCACCTGTGACGGGGGATGAGACAGTCCATTTATCGTCTGCAGGAGCCGCACATTGCACCTGTGATGGGGGATGAGACAGTCCATTTATCGTCTGCAGGAGCCGCACATTGCACCTGTGACGGGGGATGAGACAGTCCATTTATCGTCTGCAGGAGCCGCACATTGCACCCGTGACGGGGATGACACCTGTGACGGGGATGAGACAGTCCATTTATCGTCTGCAGGAGCCGCACATTGCACCCGTGATGGGGGATGAGACAGTCCATTTATCGTCTGCAGGAGCCGCACATTGCACCCGTGATGGGGGATGAGACAGTCCATTTATCGTCTGCAGGAGCCGCACATTGCACCTGTGACGGGGGATGAGACAGTCCATTTATCATCTGTAGGAGCCGCACATTGCACCTGTGATGGGGGATGAGACAGTCCATTTATCATCTGTAGGAGCCGCACATTGCACCTGTGACGGGGGATGAGACAGTCCATTTATCGTCTGTAGGAGCCGCACATTACACCCGTGACGGGGATGACACCTGTGACGGGGATGAGACAGTCCATTTATCGTCTGCAGGAGCCGCACATTGCACCCGTGATGGGGGATGAGACAGTCCATTTATTGTCTGCAGGAGCCGCACATTGCACCCGTGACGGGGATGACACCTGTGACGGGGATGAGACAGTCCATTTATCGTCTGCAGGAGCCGCACATTGCACCCGTGATGGGGGATGAGACAGTTCATTTATCGTCTGCAGGAGCTGCACATTGCACCTGTGATGGGGGATGAGACAGTCCATTTATCGTCTGCAGGAGCCGCACATTGCACCTGTGATGGGGGATGAGACAGTCCATTTATCGTCTGCAGGAGCCGCACATTACACCTGTGACGGGGGGATGACAGTCCATTTATCCACTGACAGGGGTGCTTATAATGGTCAGCTTTTTATTCATGTAAATCCTTTCTTTTTTTTTTTTTTTTTTTTTTTTAAATCGGGCAAGTCCGGTCCGGCCCACGGGCCAGTGGCGGCCCGCGTTCCGGTTTCATGCGGCCCCACTGGTAATTTGGATATATATCTTTTGTGGCACTCTGGGATTCGATGGGGGGGCCACAAAAGATATATTCTGTATTTATTGTTGGGGGAGGGGGGGCAGGACGAGCGCCTTCACAGTACATACAGGAGAATCTCCTGTTTACTTGGCAGCGTCTGTAATAGGAAGTCCCGTCTCCTGGGTTGGCATTGGGCGACTGTTCTGTCCATCATAGGAGGCGGGACTTTGTTTTAAAGAAGCCGCCAAGTAAACGGGAGATTCTCCTGTTTGTATAATCTGTTGGCCGCTCGTCCCACCCCCTCCCTGTCCCCTCCCTGTCCCCTCCCTGTCCCCTCCCTGTCCCCTCCCTGTCCCCTCCCTGTCCCCTCCCTGTCCCCTCCCTGTCCCCTCCGAGGCTGCAGATGGGCATAGATTAGGCTGCATTACTGGCAATGGTGAGAAAAACAAAAGGGTTGTCAAGTATCACCCTAATATATAGGCTTGGGCAGGGAAGAGTAAATGGTCAATAAAGAGAATTCGCCATGAATTCTTCAACCTGTCCAAATACATTCGTGTTAATTAGATAACGTTAGGTGTGTTCACCTCACAGCCACAAAGGTAAGAGAATTCTTGTTGGGCCGTGTATTTTGTTAATTTGCATTTCATTTTAATGGTTCAAAGAATGTCAGGCAAAAAGGTCGGCCCTCACGCACGTTCACTTCATCAAATCTGGCCCTCTTTTGAAAAAAGTCTGGACACCCCGGCCCTAAGCGCTTGCCATCTGCACTATAGCTGAAAGGTGGCTACAGCGCGGGCTTCCAGTGACGGGAGGGCGTCCATGGACATCTTCCGGTGATGGCAAAGCCGGCGCGCACCCTGTGAATGCTGATCACAGGTCGGTGTAAAAGGCCAATCACAGCGGCCCTTTTGGCTGACAGCTGATCGCAGGATTGTAAGCGCAAGCCGGTTATCAGCCTTTCTCTCTTCGTGCTTGCCAGGGCTGGCTCATGGGGGGGGGGGGTTGGGAACCTCGCCAGGGCTGGCTCATTGGGGGGGGACCTCGCCAGGGCTGGCTCATTGGGGGGGGGGGGGGACCTCGCCAGGGCTGGCTCATTGGGGGGGGGGGGGGGGACCTCGCCAGGGCTGGCTCATTGGGGGGGGGGGGGGGGGGACCTCGCCAGGGCTGGCTCATTGGGGGGGGGGGGGGGACCTCGCCAGGGCTGGCTCATTGGGGGGGGGGGGGGACCCTCGCCAGGGCTGGCTCATTGAGGGGGGGGAGGGACCTCGCCAGGGCTGGCTCATTGGGTGGGGCCTTGCTATAACTGATTATAAAGGATGAGGTGGAGTTTGCCTTCAATTTGTTAGATGTTTTAGCAGATTTCAATACACTAACACTGCCCTTCCCCCTGGACGGACAATGCTGCTGTGCTTCCTGTTCAAATACAGGAGGTGTGTTACTGGCCATATCGCCAGGAGAAAACTGTGGGGGGGGGGGGGGGGGGCCTAAAAACGAATGCAGCCACCACATCTACTTGGTAAACTGCAATATGACCGTTTTTTTGGGGTTTAATTCCGCTTTTAAGGCATCTCCTTGTGGCTTGTCACATGCTCTTTGAAGAGTATTCTGAATGTGGATCGATCTTCAGTGATCAAAGCAAGTGTAAAGGAGCCCCTCCAGTGCTGGTGGAGAAGAGTCTGATCCCTTTCCTAGTGCTGATTACTGGGTGAATGTCGGCTCTTTGTACATTTTCCACCATTTTATTGGTTTCTATAACCAGCTGTGGAGTAATACAAGTCCCAGCATGTCCTGACAGAAGCCCCTCCCCCCTGCACAGTGCTATAGATGTCTAAAATTCTTTTCTCTTCACCTGAGATTTATTTTCTTCATCTCTGAACCGGCCAATCCGGAGAGGCGGATGGGTTGTGTCCGTCTCCTCCTCTAATTCTGGGAATCATTTTATCCGGCAGACATTTAGACACTAATCCCCCCTGATCTCCGTTCTCCTCCGGTTTAGGAATCCTTACAGGCGGAGCCGAATTCTGAACAATCTCTCATTCCAGATGCACGATGGCTTCCGAGTAATGTACCAATCTGTGCCCAGTCTGGTCTGTTAAAGCGGAACTCCAGCCTTCCCCTTCAGTCTTGCACAGATGTAACGGCTTCCTCTGATTTCACTGCACACTGTGAGCTTCTCGCAATGTGCATTAGAAGCTGCTGAAAGTCCAATAGAGCCCCCGCCCTCATTTCCTGGCTGGAGGACACCCAGCATCATCCTGGCTCTTGGGTGCTCAACCTGCGGCCCCTCCAGCTGTTGCAAAACCTACAAGTCCCATCTCTGCCTTTTTTTTTTTTTTTGGAGTCATGTTTGTAATGGTCCGCCTTGCTAGGCCTCGTGGGACTTGTAGTTCTGCAACAGCTGGAGGGCCACAGGCTGAGTGCCCGTGATTTCCTCGTCAGCCTCTGGGTGGCCCTAGCATTCCCCTTTCATGGATTTCAATCACATGTGGGGTGTTACCTATGCAAATACAGCCTGCCTAGGGAACGCCCCACTCCAGACTGACCTCCATCCAGGCATATTTGATATTTGCATAACTCCTCCCACTGCATCAGGACTGAGGGCTCTGGAGAGGAGTACTGAGGGCGGGG
The DNA here is from genome assembly GCF_042186555.1 of Aquarana catesbeiana. Classification (NCBI taxonomy): domain Eukaryota; kingdom Metazoa; phylum Chordata; class Amphibia; order Anura; family Ranidae; genus Aquarana; species Aquarana catesbeiana. The sequence continues at coordinate 647,633,907 of NC_133328.1, read as the reverse complement.
TGCTGGGGTGTTTTCAGGAAGCTGCGTACCGCCCCCCTGCTGGCCCCTCCCACCAGCCATTATCTGTCTTCATTGCACAGAGACCCAGTGATCGTATCACTGGAATAGAATAAGGTGTAATGAAAACACAATAAAAAAAAAAAGAATTTGCAATTTGATAAGTGGGGAGGAACAAAGGAGAGTTAATTATAAGCAAAATAAACTTCATTTTTTTTTTTTTTTTCCGCCATCTGTGTCCCATTGCAGAGATTTCTCTTCACTTCCTGTCCCATAGCCCAACAGGAAGTGAAAGGAAATTACTTTTTAGGTATACTTTTATTAACAGACTGAAGAGTGTTTGTCTTGGTTGTGCTTTCACACAGCAGAACGCTCCGACTTCACAACAAACGTAGAAGAAACCCTGACCTGCTGGGAACGGAACTCTTCTGTAGACAGATCTGATGTGGATCAGTATTGGGGCGGCTGTACATGGCAACCAATCCGCTTCTAACTTCATTGTCAAAGCTTATTGTATTGTAAGTCAGCCGAAAGAGCATTAAAGCCGCACAGAGACCCCAGGGGTCTCACCGGGGGCCCTGGGTCCCGTAGTAACATTCGAGACCTGGATCGGGACCGGGTGGCCTGATTGCTGTGGGTATCCTCTGATTGGCTATCGCAGTGATCAGTTGCTGTGAAGCCCACCTGTTTCTCCTCTGTGAATAGAGAGGAAAGATACATTCGCTGTCTCTCTCTCTGGAAGATTTTAAACACCCCCCCCCCCCCCCCCCCCCTTCATGACAGGCCATTTTTTTGCGTGGTCATGTGACGCTGTGTCCAAATATAAAATGTTGTCCCCCCCATGGAGCTTTCTTTTGGTGCTGTTTGATCAGCTCTGCATTTTTTTTTTCTACAAGCAAAGACAAAAAACCCTAAAAAAAAACTTTGAAAAAGGAAAAAAGACAAAACATTTTTTACTATTGTGCTATAAAACTTAGTAAAAAAAAAAAGCGAAAAAATGTCATCACTTTTTAGGCCAATATGTATTCTGGTACAGGTCTTTGGTAAAAGAAAATCCCAATAAGTGTATATTGATTGGTTTGCGCAGTTATAGCGTCTACGAACTATAGGACTTATTTATGGAATATTTATTTTTCACTAGTACTGGTGGCAATCGGCAACTGCGATATTGCGGCAATCGAATGCTGACACTTAACACTTTGTGGGAACCAGTGACACTAATACAGTGATCAGTGCTAAAAAATATGCACTGTCACTGTACTAATGACACTGGCCAGTGTGGTTTGTGTGTTTTTTTTTTTTTTTTTTTTTTTTTGTCGGAGGTGCTTTTACCAGGGGAAGACTCTGATTTGCAGATACACAGGATCCATTGCTTCCCTACTGACAACGGCGATCTGCCTTGTTTACATCTGTACCAAACAATCGGCAGACATCGGAGTCCGTCCACCCCCGTCCCCCCGATACAAACCCATCGGCTCCTGCTGTGGATAATCACAGCGGGAACGAGCCTGCGCTACCAGGAAGTGCAGGATTACGTGTGTATGTGATCCTGCGCACAGCGGCCGCCCTGTAGCAGCAAAACGGTTTTAGGGTGGTCGGCAAATGGTTAAAAACATTTTCTTTTAATCAGTGTGTTGTGTGTGTGGTTTTTTTTTTTTTTTTTTTTTTTTTTTTTTTTATTTCGGGACAGTCTTCTTAATAATCCTAATTCTAATCATAATTATTCATAGTAAAAAAAAAAAAAAGTAATGAGATCCTTTACCATTTACCACCAAATTAAAGACCACTTTGTCCTGAAAAAAATGCGGTGTAATCCAGCCGGATGCAGAAGTTGCGGTGATATACGTACGGTTTTATATACGGTGATATACGTACGGTTTTATATACGGTGATCTGTGCGGTGATATACGTACGGTTTTATATACGGTGATCTGTGCGGTGATATACGTACGGTTTTATATACGGTGATATACGTACGGTTTTATATACGGTGATATACGTACGGTTTTATATACGGTGATCTGTGCGGTGATATACGTACGGTTTTATATACGGTGATCTGTGCGGTGATATACGTACGGTTTTATATACGGTGATCTGTGCGGTAATATACGTACGGTTTTATATACGGTGATATACGTACGGTTTTATATACGGTGATCTGTGCGGTAATATACGTACGGTTTTATATACGGTGATCTGTGCGGTGATATACGTACGGTTTTATATACGGTGATCTGTGCGGTGATATACGTACGGTTTTATATACGGTGATCTGTGCGGTGATATACGTACGGTTTTATATACGGTGATCTGTGCGGTAATATACGTACGGTTTTATATACGGTGATATACGTACGGTTTTATATACGGTGATCTGTGCGGTAATATACGTACGGTTTTATATACGGTGATCTGTGCGGTGATATACGTACGGTTTTATATACGGTGATCTGTGCGGTGATATACGTACGGTTTTATATACAGTGATCTGTGCGGTGATATACGTACGGTTTTATATACGGTGATCTGTGCGGTGATATACGTACGGTTTTATATACGGTGATCTGTGCGGTGATATACGTACGGTTTTATATACGGTGATCTGTGCAGTGATATACGTACGGTTTTATATACGGTGATCTGTGCGGTAATATACGTACGGTTTTATATACGGTGATCTGTGCGGTGATATACGTACGGTTTTATATGCGGTGATCTGTGCGGTGATATACGTACGGTTTTATATGCGGTGATCTGTGCGGTGATATACGTACGGTTTTATATACGGTGATATACGTACGGTTTTATATACGGTGATCTGTGCGGTGATATACGTACGGTTTTATATACGGTGATCTGTGCGGTGATATACGTACGGTTTTAT
>NC_133328.1:647444264-647630523 GCF_042186555.1 Aquarana catesbeiana | reverse complement strand
TGAATATGCCCATGAACGCAGGCCCCCCCCATGAACGCAGCCCCCCCCCCCCCCCCTCCACTGCCCATGAACGCAGCCCCCCCCCCTCCACTGCCCATGAACGCAGCCCCCCCCCCCCCATGAATGCAGGCCCCCCCCCCCCTCCACTGCCCATGAACGCAGCCAACCCCCCTCCATGGACGCAGCCCCCCCCCCTCCATGGACGCAGCCCCCCCCCCTCCACTGCCCATGAACGCAGCGCGCCCCCCCCCCCCCCCATGAATGCAGCCCCCTCGCCCCCCCTCCACTGCCCATGAACGCAGCCCCCCCCCCCCCCCCCGCCCATGAACGCAGCGCCCCCCCCCCCCCCATGAATGCAGCCCCCTCGCCCCCCTCCACAGCCGCAGAGATGATGGGATGAGCGCCAACAGATTACATACAGGAGAATCTGTTCTCAGCAGCCTCTTTAATACAAAGCCTCTCTCGTTGGGGGCCACAAAAGATATATACGTCCAAATTACCAGACGGGCCAGACTTTGGACATGCCTTAAAACAGAACATTATTAGGTGGCACTCAGAGGGCGCAGTTGTGGTACAAACATTCACACTGGCATTAGTTCATCTTCTATGGACAACCTCTCCAGTGCCAGGCAGGCGAGTACAGACACGTACAGACACGTACAGACACGTACAGACACGTACAGACACGTACAGACACGTACAGACACGTACAGACACGTACAGACACGTACAGACACGTACAGACACGGCGGTGAGCGCAGGCGCCCCTTGGAACCAATTAGCATTTCACAGCTGAATTACTTGGCAGGAAAATTCTAGGAGCCAATCACAAACCACGGAGCCCCTTACCCGCATCCATGGAGTCCAACGAGTCCGTCCTGGGGAGGAAGTAGCGATCGGACAGCTTACGTTTCGGAGTTTCACATTGACTGCAGAGAGGAGAAAAAGGAAAAACGCGTTCACATTCTGAGCAGAGAACAAAATGCGTCAGTACAAGGACTGAGAGGTACAAAACATAGAAAGTTCCCCCAGCTTCACTCTTGTAGCGGCTCCTCTCCCCGGACCGAAATGTCTTCTTCTGATTTCACCGCACACTGTGAGCTTCTCATAATGTGCATCAGAAGCTGCAACAAGTCTGATAGAGTCCCACCTCATTTCCTGGCTGGTGGACATCCAGCATCACCTGAGCTTTCCTCTCCATCCTGCGTCCCTCCAGCTGTTGTAGAACCAGTTAAAAGTGCGACTCCCAAAGGCATGATGGGACTTGTAGTTCTGCAGCAGCTGAGGGGGCCACAGGTTGGGCACCCACGATTATTCTAACCCCTTCTCCATCCTGACTGCCCCTGGCCCACCCCTTTTATTCATTGGCTTTCAGTTCTTCCAATCACGAAGGCTCGGCATCACATTGTGGGCGTTACCTCCAGCCTGCCTAGGACCGCCCACATCCAGTCTAACTCCCACCCATCGAGGGATTTTGATATTTGCATAACCCCTCCCACTGCGTGCATCAGGACTGAGGGCTCTTGAGAGTAATGAGGCCAGGTGCTGGTGATCTTTACAGGAAGTTGTGTACAGCCCACCCCCCTGCTGGCCCCTCCCACCAGCCATGATCTGCCCGCATCGCATTAGAGAAGCTGGAAGAGAAGAAAATGGGAAACGTAATGAAGCTGGAGGAGCAAAATAGTCCATGTGTGAATCTGAAGACTGTTGTGCTGGTGTTGTGCCACAATAATCAGCCGGGTCTTATCTGTGCAAGCCTGGCAGGACACCAGATAATGAACAGATGGAGCATGGGGGAGGGGAAGTAATGCACTCAGAAAGTTCCCAAGTCCTCCATGAGGAAATGGACTGTCCACCCATCACAAGGCCTGACTGTCCTTTCCTGGGATGATGAATGAAGATGGACCATCACTGGCAGAGGTGTGGATATCCGAGTCCGTGCAAATAATCACATTACAACTCGCTGGTTATCATAATCCCCCCCCCCCCCCCCAAACTTCACACAATACAGTTTGCTGCGATTTGTCAGGCAATAGACGTGCCAAAACCGCACCGCATTCCTTGGCCGGGGGGTGGGGGCGATATTACTGCAGCCCCTAAGACCCATGGATTGGGACATCATCAACCCCCCCCCCCACGACCTTTGGATTGGAGGGGGTGGGATATTCTTGCATCCCCCCCACCCCAGGACCCATGGATTGGAGGGGTTGGGATATTATTGACCCCCCCACCCCATCCTGAGACCCATGGATTGGAGGGGTTGGGATATTATTGACCCCCCCCCACCCCATCCTGAGACCCATGGATTGGAGGGGTTGGGATATTATTGACCCCCCCCCCCCCCCAATCCTGAGACCCATGGATTGGAGGGGTTGGGATATTATTGACCCCCCCCCCCCCCATCCTGAGACCCATGGATTGGAGGGGTTGGGATATTATTGACCCCCCCCCCCCCATCCTGAGACCCATGGATTGGAGGAGTTGGGATATTATTGACCCCCCCCATCCTGAGACCCATGGATTGGAGGGGTTGGGATATTATTGAACCCCCCCCCATCCTGAGACCCATGGATTGGAGGGGTTGGGATATTGAAACACCCCCCCCCCCCATCCTGAGACCCATGGATTGGAGGAGTTGGGATATTATTGAACCCCCCCCCATCCTGAGACCCATGGATTGGAGGGGTTGGGATATTATTGAACCCCCCCATCCTGAGACCCATGGATTGGAAGGGTTGGGATATTATTGAACCCCCCCCCACGCTGAGACCCATGGATTGGGATATTATTGAAACCCCCCACCCTGAGACTCATGGATTGGGATATTATTGAAATCCCCCCGGGACCCATGGATTGGAGGGGTTGGGATATTACTGAACCCCCCCCCCCCCCCCATCCTGAGACCCATGGATTGGAGGGGTTGGGATATTGACCCCCCCTGAGACCCATGGATTGGAGGGGTTGGGATATTACTGAACCCCCCCCCCCCCCATCCTGAGACCCATGGATTGGAGGGGTTGGGATATTATTGAACCCCCCCCCCCCATCCTGAGACCCATGGATTGGAGGGGTTGGGATATTGAAACACCCACCCATCCTGAGACCCATGGATTGGAGGGGTTGGGATATTATTGAACCCCCCCCCCACCCTGAGACCCATGGATTGGAGGGGTTGGGATATTATTGAACCCCCTCCTCCTGAGACCCATGGATTGGGATATTATTGAAACCCCCCACCCTGAGACCCATGGACTGGAGGGGTTGGGATATTATTGACCCCCCCCCATCCTGAGACCCATGGATTGGAGGGGTTGGGATATTATTGACCCCCCCCCCCCCCCATCCTGAGACCCATGGATTGGAGGGGTTGGGATATTATTGGACCCCCTCCCCCATCCTGAGACCCATGGATTGGAGGGGTTGGGATATTATTGACCCCCCCATCCTGAGACCCATGGATTGGAGGGGTTGGGATATTATTGAACCCCCCCCCCCATCCTGAGACCCATGATTGGAGGGGTTGGGATATTATTGACCCCCACCCCCCCCCCCCATCCTGAGACCCATGGATTGGAGGGGTTGGGATATTATTGACCCCCACCCTGAGACCCATGTAATGGAGGGGGGTTGGGATATTACTGCATCCCCCCAATCGGACCCATGGATTGGAGGGGTTGGATATTATTGACCCCCCCCGTCCTGAGACCCATGGATTGGAGGGGTTGGGATATTATTGAACCCCCCCCCCCCCCCAGGACCCATGGATTGGAGGGGTGGGATATTACTGAACCCCCTCCCCCCATGAGACCCATGGATTGGAGGGGTTGGGATATTATTGACCCCCCCCCACCCTGAGGACCCATGGATTGGAGGGGTTGGGATATTATTGACCCCCCCCCCCCCACCCTGAGACCCATGGATTGGAGGGGTTGGGATATTATTGAACCCCCCCCATCCTGAGACCCATGGATCGGAGGGGTTGGGATATTGAAACACCCCCCCCCATCCTGAGACCCCATGGATTGGAGGAGTTGGGATATTATTGACCCCCCCCCCCATCCTGAGACCCATGGATTGGAGGGGTTGGGATATTATTGAACCCCCCCCATCCTGAGACCCATGGATTGGAGGGGTTGGGATATTATTGAACCCCCCCCCCCCCACGCTGAGACCCATGGATTGGGATATTATTGAAACCCCCCACCTGAGACTCATGGATTGGGATATTACTGAACCCCCCCCCCCATCCTGAGACCCATGGATTGGAGGGGTTGGGATATTGACCCCCCCTGAGACCCATGGATTGGAGGGGTTGGGATATTACTGAACCCCCCCCCCCATCCTGAGCCCCATGGATTGGAGGGGTTGGGATATTGAAACACCCCCCATCCTGAGACCCATGGATTGGAGGGGTTGGGATATTGACCCCCCCCCCCCCACCCTGAGACCCATGGATTGGAGGAGTTGGGATATTATTGAAACCCCCCCCCCCCCCCCCCATCCTGAGACCCATGGATTGGAGGGGTTGGGATATTGAAACACCCCCCCATCCTGAGACCCATGGATTGGAGGGGTTGGGATATTATTGAACCCCCCCCCCCCACCCTGAGACCCATGGATTGGAGGGGTTGGGATATTATTGAACCCCCTCCTCCCTGAGACCCATGGATTGGGATATTATTGAAACCCCCCACCCTGAGACCCATGGATTGGAGGGGTTGGGATATTATTGATTCCCCCCCCCCCCATCCTGAGACCCATGGATTGGAGGGGTTGGGATATTATTGACCCCCCCCCCCCCCCATCCTGAGACCCATGGATTTGAGGGGTAAGGATATTGACCCCCCCCCCCCCCCCCCGAGACCCATGGACTGGAGGGGTTGGGATATTATTGATCCCCCCCCCCCCATCCTGAGGACCCATGGATTGGAGGGGTTGGGATATTATTGAACCCCCCCCCCCACCCTGAGACCCATGGATTGGAGGGGTTGGGATATTATTGAACCCCCTCCTCCCTGAGACCCATGGATTGGGATATTATTGAAACCCCCCACCCTGAGACCCATGGATTGGAGGGTTGGGATATTATTGACCCCCCCCCATCCTGAGACCCATGGATTGGGATATTATTGAACCCCCCCCATCCTGAGGCCCATGGATTGGAGGGGTTGGGATATTATTGAACACCCCCCCCCCATCCTGAGACGAATGGATTGGAGGGGTTGGGATATTATTGAATCCCCCCCATCCTGAGACGAATGGATTGGAGGGGGTTGGGATATTATTGAACCCCCCCCCCATCCTGAGACCCATGGATTGGAGGGGTTGGGATATTATTGAACCCACCCACCCCCCCCCCCCATCCTGAGACCCATGGATTGGAGGGGTTGGGATATTATTGAACCCCCCCCCCCCCCCATCCTGAGACCCATGGATTGGAGGGGTTGGGATATTATTGAACCCCCCCCCCCCCATCCTGAGACCCATGGATTGGAGGGGGTTGGGATATTATTGAACCCCCCCCCCCCATCCTGAGACCCATGGATTGGAGGGGTTGGGATATTATTGAACCCCCCCCCCCCCATCCTGAGACCCATGGATTGGAGGGGTTGGGATATTATTGAACCCCCCCCCCCCCCCCCATCCTGAGACCCATGGATTGGAGGGGTTGGGATATTATTGAACCCCCCCCCCATCCTGAGACCCATGGATTGGAGGGGTTGGGATATTATTGAACCCAACCACCCCCCCCCCCCCATCCTGAGACCCATGGATTGAGGGGTTGGGATATTATTGAACCCCCCCCCCCCCCCATCCTGAGACCCATGGATTGGAGGGGTTGGGATATTATTGAACCCCCCCCCCCCATCCTGAGACCCATGGATTGGAGGGGTTGGGATATTATTGAACCCAACCACCCCCCCCCCCCATCCTGAGACCCATGGATTGGAGGGGTTGGGATATTATTGAACCCCCCCCCCCCCCATCCTGAGACCCATGGATTGGAGGGGTTGGGATATTATTGAACCCCCCCCCCCCCATCCTGAGACCCATGGATTGGAGGGGTTGGGATATTATTGAACACCCCCCCCCCATCCTGAGACCCATGGATTGGAGGGGTTGGGATATTATTGAACCCCCCCCCCCCCCCATCCTGAGACCCATGGATTGGAGGGGTTGGGATATTATTGAACCCCCCCCCCCCCCCCATCCTGAGACCCCATGGATTGGAGGGGTTGGGATATTATTGAACCCCCCCCCCCATCCTGAGACCCATGGATTGGAGGGGTTGGGATATTATTGAACCCAACCACCCCCCCCCCCCCATCCTGAGACCCATGGATTGGAGGGGTTGGGATATTATTGAACCCCCCCCCCCCCATCCTGAGACCCATGGATTGGAGGGGTTGGGATATTATTGAACCCCCCCCCCCCCCATCCTGAGACCCATGGATTGGAGGGGTTGGGATATTATTGAACACCCCCCCCCCTCCTGAGACCCATGGATTGGAGGGGTTGGGATATTATTGAACCCCCCCCCCCCATCCTGAGACCCATGGATTGGAGGGGTTGGGATATTATTGAACCCCCCCCCCCCCCATCCTGAGACCCATGGATTGGAGGGGTTGGGATATTATTGAACCCCCCCCCCCCCCCCATCCTGAGACCCATGGATTGGAGGGGTTGGGATATTATTGAACCCCCCCCCCATCCTGAGACCCATGGATTGGAGGGGTTGGGGATATTATTGAACCCCCCCCCCCCATCCCTGAGACCCATGGATTGGAGGGGTTGGGATATTATTGAACCCCCCCCATCCTGAGACCCATGGATTGGAGGGGTTGGGATGTTATTGAACCCCCCCCCCCCCCCATCCTGAGACCCATGGATTGGAGGGGTTGGGATATTATTGAACAAACCCCCCCCCCCCCCCCATCCTGAGACCCATGGATTGGAGGGGTTGGGATATTATTGAACACCCCCCCCCCCCCCATCCTGAGACCCATGGATTAGAGGGGTTGGGATATTATTGAAACCCACATACTGAGACCCATGGATTGGAGGGGTTGGGCTTACAGCTAAGGCCATAATAGTGAAATGCATGGCGACATGGTGAGGATCTTCAACACGGTTGCAAAGTTGATTAAAGAGGCGCTGTGTGGCCCACCCATCCTGGCACTGCAGTCACACAGAACAAGGAGAAGCTTTTGTGCCGCCGCCCCCCCCCCCCTCCAAACTGTGTGCCTGCAACAGAGGGAAGCTATTGGAGCGTACAGCAGACAGGTTCTCTTCAGACTATAAAACCTGATTGTACAATCTCCTCTGGATTTACCAAAACCAGGTAATAGTAAGACAACCAAATTCCACTGCAGTATCTAGCCGGGCCTTGCACTATTAGGCGGTGAGGAGAGATCTTCCAGCGGGGACCCCTGTTCTGGTCCCAACAAGAGGATTTCCACCTCACTGCCTGAGATGACAAAGTGAGACTAGACAGAGGATACAACACACATGTCACGGTTTCATCTTTAACCGATACCAGCTACACCCAACTAGAATGCCACAAAGACAGACATGGTTAGCCAGCTGGTTCACCCACCACTACGTACTCCCCACATGGGTGGAAGTATCTGCTAGCATGTCGGAGGAATTAGAGGATTGGGGAGGATCCCAGCGCTGCAAGTGGCCATCTCACCATTTTATACAAAGCGCCATCGCAAGCCAATAGCAAAATTCTAATACTTCCCATTCACTGCTCCGGGGAACATCAGAGACCTCTGAACTTAGGAAGTCGGCACCTCCCGGAGGTCTCACTGTAAATCCTCCCAGTCAGTGAAGACCCCCCTCCAGTTTGGGTCTCAGGGACGGCTATCCGAGGACAGTCACATGTTACACATCTTATGCCCCCCCAGATCTACACAACTTACTGCAAGGACTGGTTCTCTTATAGACTCCCCCAGGAACAAGGCTGTGCTTGTTAAGGGCCTGCAGTGTATGCTCTGTACCAGATCAGTCCATACTGCCCCCCCCCCCCCCAATAATACTGTAAATTTCACATTACATGTCCTATACACATCAGTAGGTACTGCATTACCCCCCCCCCCCCCCCAAATCACATTGCCCATCATATTGGCCATTAACTTTCCACACACACATTGCCTATCACATTCTCCACCAGACATTGCCCATTAACCCCCAATACTGCCCATTACCTCCACACACTACCCATTACACACACTGCCCACTACATTCCTCCCCCCCGTACGCACACACTGCCCACTACATTCCTCCCCCCCGTACGCACACACTGCCCACTACATTCCTCCCCCCCGTACGCACACACTGCCCACTACATTCCTCCCCCCCGTACGCACACACTGCCCACTACATTCCTCCCCCCCGTACGCACACACTGCCCACTACATTCCTCCCCCCCGTACGCACACACTGCCCACTACATTCCTCCCCCCCGTACGCACACACTGCCCACTACATTCCTCCCCCGTACGCACAAATTGCCCATTACATTCCTCCCCCCGTACACCAAATTGCCCATTACATTCCTCCCCCCGTACACCAAATTGCCCATTACATTCCTCCCCCCGTACACAAATTGCCCATTACATTCCTCCCCCCGTACACAAATTGCCCATTACATTCCTCCCCCCGTACACAAATTGCCCATTACATTCCTCCCCCCGTACACAAATTGCCCATTACATTCCTCCCCCCGTACACAAATTGCCCATTACATTCCTCCCCCCGTACACAAATTGCCCATTACATTCCTCCCCCCGTACACAAATTGCCCATTAACATTCCTCCCCCCGTACACAAATTGCCCATTACATTCCTCCCCCCGTACACAAATTGCCCATTACATTCCTCCCCCGTACACAAATTGCCCATTACATTCCTCCCCCCGTACACAAATTGCCCATTACATTCCTCCCCCCGTACACAAATTGCCCATTACATTCCTCCCCCCATACACAAATTGCCCATTACATTCCTCCCCCCATACACAAATTGCCCATTACATTCCTCCCCCCATACACATATTGCCCATTACCTTCCCAGGACGGCCAGCTGGTCCATGTTGAGTGCCAGGTTGGTGACCGGAGAGAGGGCAGAGGCGGTGTCAGCCTCACAGGAGAAGAGAGCTTTCACCACAGGGAGCCCATGTGGGGGCGGCTGGGGACCCTGAGGGGAGCGGGGGCCAAGCTGGACATGTCCATTCTTCTTTACAGACTTCCGTGCGGCCGGGCTCCTGGAGGCTGAAAACAAAGAGTTCAGTCAGAGAGGGAATTGCGGGAGGGCGCACACAGCACATGGATTATAGTGGATCTGATGGTTATAGAGGCGCGGGCGGGCACTGGACGGAGGATAAATCTTTAGTTTCACATGCGGTCGGGCGGATTATTGGCTCCATAGCGGAGAGTAGGGGTACCAATATTGAACAGGGAGCGCCAGCCTACTATACCTGAACAGAGGCGCTATGTGATGTACTCGCCGCGTAGCCGGACACAGGATGTTCTCTCCCGGCTCGGGCCCTCAGCTCTGCCTCTTAACCCAGACCGACAACCATGTCCGCCGCCCTGCCCGCCTCGTATTTGGCGCCACTAGTCGCTAGCCAATCAGAGCCGAGAATGACAAACAACTCGCCCAATCGGAAACGCCCAACGCCCCTGCAAGGCGCCAACTGAATGAACAGCTGATTGGCGGAACCCTGTGTGGCAGAGCTATCCTCCAATAGCCGCTCTGTATCCCGGCTACTTGGGCGGGCCATCAGTGCAGATGTCAGCCTATAGTAGAGCGAAGCCTTTTCTGACAGTAGGGAGTGACAGAAACGTTTAGCCAATAGCGGCGCAGCTCGCGGAAGTGACATGACAAGACTGGGAGCGCAGTCTGATAGGATAGCGGCGGAAGTGATTGACGGGTCGGGCGGCCAATCAGAGCGCCGATCACCTCAGACCGTTCTCTAGCATCCTGAAGAAGGAGAGGGAAGCAGATGGTGGCGGTACTGAGGCGGGGAGGAGGCCGGGGAGAGCCCGTATGGCGGAGGCCGCACACTGACGGTGAGTCCCGGGGAGGAGGGACCATTCATTGTATATCTATATAGTGTGAGGAGGGCAGAAAACCCCGCCCACACCTCACATTCCTTGTAACCATGGCAACAGAACTGCACTTCCGGTGATGCTCACCCCCCCTGCTCTTGTAACTGACCTGCTCAGAGCTTGGTGTACAATGAGAGCCATCCCCCGACTGTGTACAATGAGAGCCATCCCCCGACTGTGTACAATGGGAGCCATCCCCCGACTGTGTACAATGGGAGCCTTCCCCAACCCCCGACTGTGTACAATGGCAGCCGTCCCCATCCCCCGACCGCGTACAATGGGAGCCATTCCCGACCGTGTACAATGGGAGCCATTCCCCGACCGTGTACAATGGGAGCCGTCCCCCCGACCGTGTACAATGGGAGCCATCCCCCGACTGTGTACAATGGGAGCCATCCCCCCGACCGTGTACAGTGGGAGCCGTCCCCATCCCCCGACCGCGTACAATGGGAGCCATCCCCCGACCGCGTACAATGGGAGCCATTCCCCGACCGTGTACAATGGGAGCCGTCCCCATCCCCCGACCGCGTACAATGGGAGCCATCCCCCGACTGTGTACAATGGGAGCCTTCCCCAACCCCCGACTGTGTACAATGGCAGCCGTCCCCATCCCCCGACCGCGTACAATGGGAGCCATCCCCCGACCGTGTACAATGGCAGCCGTCCCCATCCCCCGACCGCGTACAATGGGAGCCATTCCCCGACCGTGTACAATGGGAGCCGTCCCCATCCCCCGACCGCGTACAATGGGAGCCATCCCCCGACAGTGTACAATGGGAGCCATCCCCCGACCGTGTACAATGGCAGCCGTCCCCATCCCCCGACCGCGTACAATGGGAGCCATCCCCCGACCGTGTACAATGGGAGCCATCCCCCGACCGTGTACAATGGCAGCCGTCCCCATCCCCCGACCGCGTACAATGGGAGCCATCCCCCGACCGCGTACAATGGGAGCCATCCCCCGACCGTGTACAATGGGAGCCATCCCCCGACCGTGTACAATGGCAGCCGTCCCCATCCCCCGACCGCGTACAATGGGAGCCATCCCCCGACCGTGTACAATGGGAGCCATCCCCCGACTGTGTACAATGGGAGCCTTCCCCAACCCCCGACTGTGTACAATGGCAGCCGTCCCCATCCCCCGACCGCGTACAATGGGAGCCATCCCCCGACCGTGTACAATGGGAGCCGTCCCCATTCCCCGACCGTGTACAATGGGAGCCGTCCCCATCCCCCGACCGCGTACAATGGGAGCCATCCCCCGACCGCGTACAATGGGAGCCATCCCCCGACCGCGTACAATGGGAGCCGTCCCCATCCCCCGACCGCGTACAATGGGAGCCGTCCCCATCCCCCGACCGCGTACAATGGGAGCCGTCCCCATCCCCCGACCGCGTACAATGGGAGCCGTCCCCATCCCCCGACCGCGTACAATGGGAGCCGTCCCCATCCCCCGACCGCGTACAATGGGAGCCGTCCCCATCCCCCGACCGCGTACAATGGGAGCCGTCCCCATCCCCCGACCGCGTACAATGGGAGCCGTCCCCATCCCCCGACCGCGTACAATGGGAGCCGTCCCCATCCCCCGACCGCGTACAATGGGAGCCGTCCCCATCCCCCGACCGCGTACAATGGGAGCCGTCCCCATCCCCCGACCGCGTACAATGGGAGCCGTCCCCATCCCCCGACCGCGTACAATGGGAGCCGTCCCCATCCCCCGACCGCGTACAATGGGAGCCGTCCCCATCCCCCGACCGTGTACAATGGGAGCCGTCCCCATCCCCCGACCGTGTACAATGGGAGCCGTCCCCATCCCCCGACCGTGTACAATGGGAGCCGTCCCCATCCCACGACCGCGTACAATGGGAGCCGTCCCCATCCCCCGACCGTGTACAATGGGAGCCGTCCCCATCCTCTGACCGTGTACAATGGGAGCCGTCCCCATCCTCCGACCGTGTACAATAGGAGCGGCCCCCATCCTCTGACCGTGTACAATGGGAGCCGTCCCCATCCTCTGACCGCGTACAATGGGAGCCATCCCCCGACCGCGTACAATGGGAGCCATCCCCCGACCGTGTACAATGGGAGCCGTCCCCATCCCCCGACCGCGTACAGTGGGAGCCGTCCCCATCCCCCGACCGCGTACAGTGGGAGCCGTCCCCATCCCCGACCGCGTACAATGGGAGCCGTCCCCATCCCCCGACCGCGTACAATGGGAGCCGTCCCCATCCCCCGACCGCGTACAATGGGAGCCGTCCCCATCCCCCGACTGCGTACAATGGGAGCCGTCCCCATCCCCCGACCGCGTACAATGGGAGCCGTCCCCATCCCCCGACCGCGTACAATGGGATTCTTCCCCATCCCCCGACCGCGTACAATGGGATTCTTCCCCATCCCCCGACCGTGTACAATGGGAGCCTTCCCCATCCCCCGACCGTGTACAATGGGAGCCTTCCCCATCCCCCGACCGCGTACAATGGGAGCTGTCCCCATCCCCCGACCGTGTACAATGGGAGTCGTCCCCATCCCCCGACCGTGTACAATGGGAGTCGTCCCCATCCCCCGACCGTGTACAATGGGAGCCGTCACCATCCCCCGACCGTGTACAATGGGAGCCGTCCCCATTCCCCGACCGTGTACAATGGGAGCCGTCCCCATTCCCCGACCGTGTACAATGGGAGCCGTCCCCATCCTCCGACCGTGTACAGTGGGAGCTGTCCCCATCCTCTGACCGTGTACAATGGGTGCTGCCCCCATTCTCCGACCATGTATAATGGGAGCTGTCCCTCAACCATGTACAATGGGAGCCATCCCCAACTGTGTACAATGGGAGCCATCCCCATCCCCGACTGTGTACAATGGGAGCCATCCCCTGACCGTGTACAATGGGAGCCGTTCCCATCCCCCCGACCGTGTACAATGGGAGCCGTTCCCATCCCCCCGACCGTGTACAATGGGAGCCATCCCCATCCCCCGACCGTGTACAATGGCAGCCATCCCCATCCCCTGACCGTGTACAATGGCAGCCATCCCCATCCCCCGACCGTGTACAATGGCAGCCATCCCCATCCCCCGACCGTGTACAATGGGAGCCGTTCCCCAACCGTGTACAATGGTGTACACGGTTGGGGGACGGGGAGCTTGGTGTACAATGAGAGCCATCCCCCGACCGTGTACAATGGCAGCCGTCCCCATCCCCCGACCATGTACAATGGCAGCCGTCCCCATCCCCCGACCATGTACAATGGCAGCTGTCCCCATCCCCCGACCGTGTACAATGGCAGCCGTCCCTATCCCCCGACCGTGTACAATGGGAGCCATCCCCCACCGTGTGCAGTGGGAGCCGTCCCCATCCCCCGACCGTGTACAAAGGCAGCCGTCCTCATCCCCGACTGTGTACAATGGAAGCCATCCCCCAACTGTGTACAACGGGAGCCACCCCCGACTGTGTACAATGGGAGCCATCCCCGACTGTGTACAATGGGAGCCATCCCCCGACTGTGTACAATGGGAGCCATCCCCCGACCGTGTACAATGGGAGCCATCCCCCGACCGTGTATAATGGGAGCCATCCCCCGACCGTGTATAATGGGAGCCATCCCCCGACCGTGTACAATGGGAGCCATCCCCCGACCGTGTACAATGGGAGCCATCCCCCGACCGTGTACAATGGGAGCCATCCCCCGACCGTGTACAATGGGAGCCATCCCCCGACCGTGTACAATGGGAGCCATCCCCCAACCGTGTAAATGGGAGCCATCCCCCGACCGTGTACAATGGGAGCCATCCCCCGACCGTGTACAATGGGAGCCATCCCCCGACCGTGTACAATGGGAGCCATCCCCCGACCGTGTACAATGGGAGCCATCCCCATCCCCCCGACCGTGTACAATGGGAGCCATCCCCATCCCCCCAACCGTGTACAATGGGAGCCATCCCCATCCCCCGACTGTGTACAATGGCAGCCATCCCCATCCCCCGACCGTGTACAATGGCAGCCGTTCCCCAACCGTGTACAATGTTGTATACAGTTGGGGGACGGGGAGCTTGGTGTATAGTGAGAGCCATCCCCCGACCGTGTACAATGGCAGCCGTTCCCCAACCGTGTACAATGTTGTATACAGTTGGGGGACGGGGAGCTTGGTGTATAGTGAGAGCCATCCCCCGACCATGTACAATGGCAGCCCTCCCTGTCACGGAACGCCCCACACTCCGCTTGAGTGCTTCCGTTATATACCGCTTCCTAAGTTCTGGAACACGAGTCCAATGGATCTGGCCATAGGAACCCCAAGAACTAGACAACACCAGTCTTGGAGTACATCAGAACTACCTTTATTTTGAGATCTCACAGACCTTTATACAGCAGGGATGACTCAAAGCTAACCTAATTAACATGACCTAATTTACTACAAAATGTACCCAGACCAGATGACAGTCTTGTGGGCACCGAGCTTCACACATTAATACAATTAACAATACAAACAACAATCTCCCCCCTCCTCAGCCTAGACCATTCGTCTATTAGCCAGGGCTGGTGGCTAATGTGATCAGCTCTCTCAATTAACATAAACACATGTTGATAACACCAGCATCTCCTCACAGGATGTGTCCCAGCAGAATGAATCAGTCTTATCAGCAGGGGGCTGCTGGAGGAATCCCCCCTCCCTCTTCAGGGACACAAATATACAGTAAGGAGTCCCCATACAATATGTACATGACTGAGTCCGATTAATACAGTTCAGACTGGATTTCTCATTCACCTCAAATGCTAGGGCCCATAATCGGTGGGCAACAGGCTTGCACACAGTCCTCTCCAACAGCCTCCGCTCTGGCCATGCCCGTGACATTTCTCCCCTTTCGGCAGGAGACTAACACAGGAGGAGACCCCAGACGGGTTGACTCCGAAGTTAGTAAACAGCTCCAGTCCTCTACTGCCTGTACCCACACAGTACCCCAAACAAATTATCCCAAACAGTGCATTACTCACCCAGCCATCCTCTGCCTCTCTCAGAGAACATATCTGCCGCTGGAGAGAAGACAGGGTGACTGGGCTCACTCTGTCATGCTGTTGGGGATCTGGGCCCACTGCCCAGCATCCCTGGGGTATACAGGTGGAGACTGAAGTTCCATCCACCTTCACAGGAAATCCATCCTCTGTTAGTTGAGGGCAGAGTCCAGCAGTCCTCGGCCCTGTTGCCAGCCCTTCTGCTGGAAACCCTACACCATCTGTTCCGGCTAACTGTTGGAGAGGGAGGCCGACTGCCCCGCCTCCCTGGAACTCTGTAGTTGTTGCCGGTGCTGGGCAGAGGTTGGTAGCACTCTGCCCTGTTGCCAGCACTTCTGCTGGGGACTCCGCATCCTCTGCTCCGGCTAACTGTTGGGGCAGGCAGCTGGCTTCCTCCACTCCCAAACTGTGTAGCTGCCATTGGGGAGGTGAGCCGGCTGCTTCCTTTTCCATTCCCTCATCTGGCTGCTGGGACGACATGTCGATGGTACTGTCTCCCAGGTACACGGATCTTTGCTGGGGAGGAAAGCCCACTTCCTCCACCCTGGCCAACTGTTGGGGAGGGACAACACACACCTCCTCTCCCTTCTCCCCCTGTATCTGCTGCTGGGAAGTGATTGCCATCTTCTCACCCTGAGCCTCCACAATTGCTGCAGGTGTGGGGCAGAGGTCTTGGACCCTCTGTCCGGTTGCCAGCACTTCTGCTGGGGGTTTGCTAGGTGGTTCCTCCTCTACAGAAATGTCTATTAAATCCCCAGTCTCTGGAAGTGGTAAAAGTGTGGGACAGAGGTCTTGGACCCTCTGTTCAGTTACCAGATCTTCAGCTGGAGAAGTTTGTTTTAACTCCATAGATGCTGCTGGCAGAAAATCACATGTCCCTGTCAGTGTTGTGGGAGAAAGGCCGACTACCTCTTCTCTCAGGAAGGCCGAAGCCACTGTTGGTGCTGGGCAGAACACAGTGAACTTTGGCCCTGATAGCAGCTCTTCTGCTGGAGGCTCATCAGGTTGTTCTTCCTCAGCAGAAAAGTCTATCAAATCCCATGTCTCTGCAACTGATGTCGGGGAATAGGGGTTCACCATCTCCTGTCCATGGAACCCAGAAGATGTTATCATTTCTGGACAGAGGTTAGCAGAGCTCTGCCCTGTTGTCAGCACTTCAGGTTTGGGGACGGCAATCTCCGGATTTTCCACTGCCGATTCTCTGGCATGCTGCTGAACTTGTTCTAGCAGTTTCCTGTATGCCCTTTCCAGATGCTGCTCCTTCCTTAGCAAATGGTTCAGATCAGGTTTGAGCTCTGAGACCCCTGCAAGACCGAGCATAGACTCTCTATAGTCTCTCATGTCCTCAAGGTCAGGTTCCCCTTCATCGCCAAACATAAAAAGATCTGTAAGGTTCTCCCACAGCAATCCAGGGCCGCCAAAGTCATATCCCTCCGGAGAGCATTCTGTTGTCTCCCCTAAATATCCCTCCTCTGCGTGCCATTGCAGAGCCCGATATCGATTGTCCAGCTCTATCTCCTGCTGGACCAACCTGTCCAACTCAGTCACCCATTGCTCCTGGGGCTGCTCTCCCAGGAATGCCATCCGCAATGCCCGTTGGTCACTGGCCCGTTGCTCTTGGGTTGGAAAGCACTTGCCCTGTTTTATACCAGCGAGACGGAGGGCTGCAATCCAGAGCTCCACCCGAATCAGCTGCCTGAGCTCCAGGTATTCATCCTCAGACACAGTCCTGGTATACGTTGAAAGGATGATCCGCAGCAGCCCCGGGAATTCTGATGCCAGGTCCATATCTCCGCTGGGGTGACTGAAGTCTGCTATGCTGATCTTGGATCCAGTTGGAGGTTTGGATGTCCCAGACTTCAGACTTCAGGAAGCTTTCCCGCTGCTTGCCACCAATGTCACGGAACGTCCCACACTCCGCTTGAGTGCTTCCGTCATATACCGCTTCCTAAGTTCTGGAACACGAGTCCAATGGATCTGGCCATAGGAACCCCAAGAACTAGACAACACCAGTCTTGGAGTACATCAGAACTACCTTTATTTTGAGATCTCACAGACCTTTATACAGCAGGGATGACTCAAAGCTAACCTAATTAACATGACCTAATTTACTACAAAATGTACCCAGACCAGATGACAGTCTTGTGGGCACCGAGCTTCACACATTAATACAATTAACAATACAAACAACAATCTCCCCCCTCCTCAGCCTAGACCATTCGTCTATTAGCCAGGGCTGGTGGCTAATGTGATCAGCTCTCTCAATTAACATAAACACATGTTGATAACACCAGCATCTCCTCACAGGATGTGTCCCAGCAGAATGAATCAGTCTTATCAGCAGGGGGCTGCTGGAGGAATCCCCCCTCCCTCTTCAGGGACACAAATATACAGTAAGGAGTCCCCATACAATATATACATGACTGAGTCCGATTAATACAGTTCAGACTGGATTTCTCATTCACCTCAAATGCTAGGGCCCATAATCGGTGGGCAACAGGCTTGCACACAGTCCTCTCCAACAGCCTCCGCTCTGGCCATGCCCGTGACACTCCCCATCCCCCGACCATGTACAATGGCAGCCATCCCCCGACCATGTACAATGGCAGCCGTCCCCATCCCCCGACCATGTACAATGGGAGCCGTCCCCATCCCCCACCGTGTACAGTGGGAACCATCCCCCGACCGTGTACAATGGCAGCTGTCCTCATCCCCGGCCATGTACAATGGCAGCCGTCCCCATCCCCTGACCATGTATAATGGCAGCCGTCCCGATCCCCCAACCGTGTATAATGGGAGCCGTCCTCATCCCCCGACCGTGTACAATGGGAGCCATCCCCATCCCCCACCGTGTACAGTGGGAGCCATCCCCCGACCGTGTACAATGGTAGCCGTCCTCATCCCCGACCGTGTACAATGGCAGCCGTCCTCATCCCCGACCGTGTACAATGGGAGCCATCCCCCGACTGTGTACAATGGGAGCCATCCCCCGACTGTGTACAATGGGAGCCATCCCCCGACTGTGTACAATGGGAGCCATCCCCCGACTGTGTACAATGGGAGCCATCCCCGACTGTGTACAATGGGAGCCATCCCCCGACTGTGTACAATGGGAGCCATCCCCCGACTGTGTACAATGGGAGCCATCCCCCGACTGTGTACAATGGGAGCCAACCCCCGACTGTGTACAATGGAAGACATCCCCCGACTGTGTACAGTGGAAGACATCCCCCGACTGTGTACAATGGAAGACATCCCCCGACTGTGTACAATGGAAGACATCCCCCGACTGTGTACAATGGAAGACATCCCCCGACTGTGTACAATGGAAGACATCCCCCGACTGTGTACAATGGAAGACATCCCCCGACTGTGTACAATGGAAGACATCCCCCGACTGTGTACAATGGAAGACATCCCCCGACCGTGTACAATGGAAGACATCCCCCGACCGTGTACAATGGGAGCCATCCCCTGACCGTGTACAATGGGAGCTGCCCCCATCCTCCGACCGTGTACAATGGGAGACGCCCCCATCCAACCACCGTGTACAATGGGACCCGTCCCCCGGCCGTGGACAATAGGACCCGTCCCCCAGCCGTGGACAATAGGACCCGTCCCCCGACTGTGTACAATGGGAGCCGTCCCCCGACCGCGCACAATGGGAGCCGTCCCCCGACCGCGCACAATGGGAGCTGCCCCCCGACCGCGCACAATGGGAGCCGTCCCCCGACCACGCACAATGGGAGCCGCCCCCCGACCACGCACAATGGGAGCCGCCCCCCGACCACGCACAATGGGAGCCGCCCCCCGACCACGCACAATGGGAGCCGCCCCCCGACCACGCACAATGGGAGCCGCCCCCCGACCACGCACAATGGGAGCCGCCCCCCGACCACGCACAATGGGAGCCGCCCCCCGACCGCGCACAATGGGAGCTGTCCCACGACCACGCACAATGGGAGCCATCCCCCGACCGTGCACAATTGGAGCCGCCCCCATCCTCCGACCGTGCACAATTGGAGCCGCCCCCATCCTCCGACCGTGTACAATGGGAGCCGCCCCCATCCTCCGACCGTGTACAATGGGAGCCGCACCCATCCTCCGACCGCGTACAATGGGAGCTGTCCCCCGACCGTGGACAATGGGAGCTGTCCCCCAACCGTGGACAATAGGACCCGTCCCCTGGCCGTGTGCAGTGGGAGCCATCCCCTGACCGTGTACAATGGGAGCCATCCCCTGACCGTGTACAATGGGAGCCATCCCCTGACCGTGTACAATGGGAGCCATCCCCTGACCGTGTACAATGGGAGCCATCCCCCGACCGTGTACAATGGGAGCCATCCCCCGACCGTGTACAATGGGAGCCATCCCCCGACCGTGTACAATGGGAGCCATCCCCCGACCGTGTACAATGGGAGCCATCCCCCGACCGTGTACAATGGGAGCCATCCCCCGACCGTGTACAATGGGAGCCATCCCCCGACCGTGTACAATGGGAGCCATCCCCCGACCGTGTACAATGGGAGCCATCCCCCGACCGTGTACAGTGGGAGCCATCGCCACCCTTGACTGTGTACAATGGGAGCCATCCCCCGACCATGTACAATGGGAGCCATCCCCCGACCGTGGACAATAGGACCCGTCCCCTGACCATGGACAATGGGAGCCGTCCCCATCCCCCAACCGTGTACAATGGGAGCCGTCCCCATCCCCCAACCGTGTACAATGGGAGCCGTCCCCATCCCCCAACCGTGTACAATGGGAGCCGTCCCCATCCCCCAACCGTGTACAATGGGAGCCGTCCCCATCCCCCAACCGTGTACAATGGGAGCCGTCCCCATCCCCCAACCATGTACAATGGGAGCCATCCCCATCCCCCAACCATGTACAATGGGAGCCATCCCCATCCCCCAACTGTGTACAATGGGAGCCATCCCCCAACTGTGTACAATGGGAGCCATCCCCGACTGTGTACAATGGGAGCCATCCCCCGACGGTGTACAATGGGAGCCATCCCCATCCCCCGACGGTGTACAATGGGAGCCTTCCCTATCCCCCGACCATGTATAATGGGAGCCATCCCCATCCCCCACCGTGTACAATGGGAGCCGTCCCCATCCCCCAACCATGTACAATGGGAGCCGTCCCCCGACCGTGTACAATGGGAGCCATCTCCCGACTGTGTACAATGGGAGCCATCCCCCGACTGTGTACAATGGGAGCCATCCCCCGACTGTGTACAATGGGAGCCATCCCCCGACGGTGTACAATGGGAGCCATCCCCATCCCCCGACGGTGTACAATGGGAGCCTTCCCTATCCCCCGACCATGTATAATGGGAGCCATCCCCATCCCCCACCGTGTACAATGGGAGCCGTCCCCATCCCCCAACCATGTACAATGGGAGCCGTCCCCCGACCGTGTACAATGGGAGCCATCTCCCGACTGTGTACAATGGGAGCCATCCCCCGACTGTGTACAATGGGAGCCATCCCCCGACTGTGTACAATGGGAGCCATCCCCCGACTGTGTACAATGGGAGCCGTCCCCTGACTGTGTACAATGGGAGCCGTCCCCCGACCGCGCACAATGGGAGCCGTCCCCCGACCGCGCACAATGGGAGCCGTCCCCCGACCGCGCACAATGGGAGCCGTCCCCCGACCGCGCACAATGGGAGCCGTCCCCCGACCGCGCACAATGGGAGCCGTCCCCCGACCGCGCACAATGGGAGCCGTCCCCCGACCGCGCACAATGGGAGCCGTCCCCCGACCGCGCACAATGGGAGCCGTCCCCCGACCGCGCACAATGGGAGCCGTCCCCCGACCGCGCACAATGGGAGCCATCCTCCGACCGTGTACAATGGGAGCCGCCCCCATCCTCCGACCGTGTACAATGGGAGCTGTCCCCCGACCGTGTACAATGGGAGCCGTCCCCCGACCGTGCACAATTGGAGCCGCCTCCATCCTCTGACCGTGTACAATGGGAGCCGCCCCCATCCTCCGACCGTGTACAATGGGAGCTGTCCCCGACCGTGTACAATGGGAGCTGTCCCCCAACCGTGGACAATGGGAGCTGTCCCCCGACCGTGGACAATAGGACCCATCCCCCGACTGTACAATGGGAGCCGTCCCCCGGCCGTGTGCAATGGGAGCCATCCCCTGACCGTGTACAATGGGAGCCATCCCCTGACCGTGTACAATGGGAGCCATCCCCTGACCGTGTACAATAGGAGCCATCCCCTGACCGTGTACAATGGGAGCCATCCCCCGACCATGTACAATGGGAGCCATCGCCACCCCTGACCGTGTACAATGGGAGCCATCCCCATCCCCCAACGGTGTACAATGGGAGCCTTCCCTATCCCCCGACCATGTATAATGGGAGCCATCCCCATCCCCCACCGTGTACAATGGGAGCCGTCCCCATCCCCCAACCATGTACAATGGGAGCCGTCCCCCGACCGTGTACAATGGGAGCCGTCCCCCGACCGTGTACAATGGGAGCCGTCTCCCGACTGTGTACAATGGGAGCCGTCCCCCGACTGTGTACAATGGGAGCCGTCCCCCGACTGTGTACAATGGGAGCCGTCCCCCGACTGTGTACAATGGAAGCCGTCCCCCGACTGTGTACAATGGGAGCCGTCCCCCGACTGTGTACAATGGGAGCCGTCCCCCGACCGCGCACAATGGGAGCCGTCCCCCGACCGCGCACAATGGGAGCCGTCCCCCGACCGCGTACAATGGGAGCCGTCCCCCGACCACGCACAATGGGAGCCGTCCCCCGACCGCGCACAATGGGAGCCGTCCCCCCGACCGCGCACAATGGGAGCCGTCCCCCAACCGCGCACAATGGGAGCCGTCCCCCGACCGCGCACAATGGGAGCCGTCCCCCGACCGCGCACAATGGGAGCCGTCCCCCGACCGCGCACAATGGGAGCCGTCCCCCGAGCGCGCACAATGGGAGCCGTCCCCCGAGCGCGCACAATGGGAGCCGTCCCCCGACCGCGCACAATGGGAGCCGTCCCCCGACCGCGCACAATGGGAGTCGTCCCCCGACCGTGCGCAATTGGAGCCGCCCCCATCCTCCGACCCTGTACAATGGGAGCCGCCCCCATCCTCCGACCGTGTACAATGGGAGCTGTCCCCCGACCGTGGACAATGGGAGCTGTCCCCCGACCGTGGACAATGGGAGCTGTCCCCCGACCGTGGACAATGGGAGCTGTCCCCCGACCGTGGACAATGGGAGCTGTCCCCCGACCGTGGACAATAGGACCCGTCCCCCGACTGTACAATGGGAGCCGCCCCCCGGCCGTGTGCAATGGGAGCCATCCCCTGACCGTGTACAATGGGAGCCATCCCCTGACCGTGTACAATGGGAGCCATCCCCTGACCGTGTACAATGGGAGCCATCCCCTGACCGTGTACAATGGGAGCCATCCCCCGACCGTGTACAGTGGGAGCCATCGCCACCCTTGACCGTGTACAATGGGAGCCATCCCCCGACCATGTACAATGGGAGCCATCGCCACCCCTGACTGTGTACAATGGGAGCCGTCCCCCGACTGTGTACAATGGGAGCCGTCCCCATCCCCTGACCTTGTACAATGGGAGCCATCCCCATCACCCGACCATGGACAATAGGACCCGCCCCCAACCGTGGACAATGGGAGCCATCCCCTGACCGTGTACAATGGGAGCCCTCCCCCAACCGTGTACAATGGGAGCCATCCCCCGACCGTGTACAGTGGGAGCCATCGCCACCCTTGACCGTGCACTATAGGAGCCATCCCCCGACCATGTACAATGGGAGCCATCGCCACCCCTGACTGTGTACAATGGGAGCCGTCCCCTGACCGTTTACAATGGGAGCCGTCCCCATCCCCATCCCCCGACCGTGGACAATAGGACCCGTCCCCCGACCGTGGACAATGGGAGCCATCCCCCGACCGTGTACAATGGGAGCCATCCCCCGACCGTGTACAATGGGAGCCATCCCCCGACCGTGTACAATGGGAGCCATCCCCCGACCGTGTACAATGGGAGCCATCCCCCCGACCGTGTACAGTGGGAGCCGTCCCCCGACTGTACAATGGGAGCCATCCCCCGACCGTGTACAATGGGAGCCATCCCCTGACCGTGTACAATGGGAGCCATCCCCCGACCGTGTACAATGAGAGCAATCCTCCGACTGTGTACAATGGGAGCCATCGCTACCCCCAACTGTGTACAATGGGAGCCGTCCCCATCCCCCGACTGTGTACAATGGGAGCCATTCCCCGACCGTGTACAATGGGAGCCGTCTCCTGACTGTATGGAATGGGAGCCGTTCCCCAGTCGTGTACAGTGGGAGCCGTCCCCCGACCGTGGACAATTGGACCCGTCCCCCGACTGTGTACAATGGGAGCTGTCCCTCCGACCGTGTACAATGGGAACCGTCCCCATCCCCCGACCGTGTACAATGGGAGCTGTCCCCATCCCTCGACCATGTACAATGGGAGCTGCCCCCCCGACCGTGTACAATGGAAGCTGCCCACCCCGACCGTGTACAATGGGAGCTGTCCCCACCCCGACCGTGTACAATGGGAGCCGTCCCCCGACCGTGTACAATGGGAGCTGTCCCCATCCCCCGACCGTGTACAATGGGAGCCGTGTATAATGGGAGCCGTCCCCGACCGTGTACAATGGGAGCAATGCCCCGACCTTGTACAATGGGAGCCGTCCCCCATCCCCCAACAGTGTACAATGGGAGCCGTCCCCCATCTCCCGACAGTGTACAATGGGAGCCGTCCCCCATCTCCCGACAGTGTACAATGGGAGCCGTCCCCCATCCCCCGACAGTGTACAATGGCAGCCGTCCCCCGACCGTGTACAATGGGAGCCATCCCCCGACCGTGTACAATGGGAGCTGTGTATAATGGGAGCCGTCCCCCAACCGTGTACAATGGGAGCAATGCCCCGACCGTGTACAGTGGGAGCCGTCCCCCATCCCCCAACAGTGTACAATGGGAGCTGTCCCCCATCCCGACAGTGTACAATGAGAGCCGTCCCCCATCTCCCGACAGTGTACAATGGGAGCCATCCCCCATCCCCCGACAGTGTACAATGGGAGCCGTCCCCCGACTGTGTACAGTGGGAGCTGTCCCCCGACTGTGGACAATAGGACCTGTCCCTCAGACCGTGTACAATGGGAGCCGTCCCTCAGATCGTGTACAATGGGAGCCGTCCCCATCCCCCGACTGTGTACAATAGGAGCCGCCCCCCAACTGTGTACAATGTGAGCCGTCCCCCGATTTTTTAAAGCGGAGGCTCTAGAGAATAAATTGGTGGGTGTTGCAATTATGTCACATGGTAGTTGTGCAATTTTTTTTTTTTTTGGGGGGGGAGAACAAAAGTATTTTTGAATTTTAATTTAAAAAAAACACAATATATAACCCAATTTTTTTAATAAAATATATAAGATGATGTTACACCGAGTAAAAAAAGATACCAAACATGTCACACTTTAAAATTGTGCACGTCCGTGCAATGGCGACAAATGACGTAAATGTTACTTTCCATAGGCGACACTTTAAAAGACTTTACATCACAGGTGTCAAACTAGCGGCCCTCCAGCTGTTGCGGAACTACAGTTCCCATGGGGCATTGCAAGGCTGACAGTTACAAGCATGACTCCCAAAGGCAGAGGCATGATAGGACTTCTAATTTTTCAACAACAGGAGGGCCGCTAGTTTGAGACCCCTGCGTTTACAGGTTACCACTTTAGATGTACGGAGGAGGTGTGGTGCGAGAATTACTGCCCAAGATCGGAAGTTCGCAGTGATACATGTGTGGGGACGATCTCTGCATGTGTGCGGGATCGACGCATGCCTTTACATTTGTGTGCAAGCACAGGGGGATGGAGGTGTTTTTAAAATTTAAAAAAATGTTTTTAAATTATTTATTTTTACAGTGTCATTTTACTTTTACTTTTTTTTTTATTACTCTTATTGCGGTCGCAAGGAATGTAAACATCCCTTGTGGCAGCAATACGTATGTGACAGGTTTTTTTTTTTATGGAGAGATCTGACCCCAAATCCTTCCTCTGCACCTAAAAGCTTTCAAAACAAATGTTAAAAAAAAGGATATCAATCTTGTTTGGGTACACTGTTGCACGACCGCGCAATCGCCAGTTAAAGTAGCGCAGTGACAAATAACAAAAAATGGTCATGAAGGGGGGTAAAACCTTCTGGAGCTGAAGTGGTTAACCACTTGCCAACCAGCCGCCACAGTTGTACTGCGGCAGAATGGCATGGCTGGGCGAAATGACGTTATGTAACACGTCACTTCGCTCTGTGGCCACTAGGGGCGCGCTCGCTCCCCCCCCCAGCCGAGGCAAGTGCCCGGCGGTCACGATCACCGCCGGGCTCCCGCGATCACTGCTGACACACGGAGAACCGGGATCTGTGTGTGTAAAACACACAGTTTCCGGTTCTCTGAGGGGAGAACAGACAGATCGTGAAGTGTTATCCCTAACACTTGGGATCAGGTGGCTCCCTCATTACACAGGAATTTAGAACGTCTTTCCATGCCCCCCATTCCAAACGTCTTGTAGCAATCATTCTACTGTCTAAGCTTTTTTCTCCAATTCACTTTTAGGGCTTATTTACACCCGCTTCAACTTTAAAACATATTAAAGCATCTACCACTTTAACATGCTTTGTGTTTTTGATGCTTCAGTGATGCTTTTTTGAAGCTTTAATGATGCTCAGCAAATAGCTTGTGTGTGTTCATTTTCTAGTTGTGTTTAAGTGGCCCAGTATAACTCCAGCTCAGTAGTATCCCCACTCAGCAGATCCCCAGCTCAGTAGTATCCCCACTCAGCAGATCCCCAGCTCAGTAGTATCCCCACTCAGCAGATCCCCAGCTCAGTACTATCCCCACTCAGCAGATCCCCAGCTCAGTAGTATCCCCACTCAGCAGATCCCCAGCTCAGTAGTATCCCCACTCAGCAGATCCCCAGCTCAGTAGTATCCCCACTCAGCAGATCCCCAGCTCAGTAGTATCCCCACTCAGCAGATCCCCAACTCAGTAGTATCCCCACTCAGCAGATCCCCACTCAGCAGATCCCCAGCTCAGTAGTATCCCCACTCAGCAGATCCCCAGCTCAGTAGTATCCCCACTCAGCAGAATTCCAGCTCAGTAGTATCCCCACTCAGCAGATCCCCAGCTCAGTAGTATCCCCACTCAGCAGATCCCCAGCTCAGTAGTATCCCCACTCAGCAGATCCCCAGCTCACTAGTATCCCCACTCAGCAGATCCCCAGCTCAGTAGTATCCCCACTCAGCAGATCCCCAGCTCAGTAGTACCCCTGTTTGGCAGATCCCCAGCTCAGTAGTACCCCTCTTTCAGCAGATCCCCTGCTCAGTAGTATCCCCATCTCTGCTGATCCCCCTGCTCAGTAGTATCCCCGTCTCTGCTGATCCCCCTGCTCAGTAGTAACCCCCATCTCTGCTGATCCCCCTGCTCAGTAGTATCCCCATCTCTGCTGATCCCCCTGCTCAGTAGTACCCCTGTTCGGCAGATCCCCAGCTCAGTAGTACCCCTGTTTGGCAGATCTCCAGCTCAGTAGTACCCCTCTTTCAGCAGATCCCCTGCTCAGTAGTATCCCCATCTCTGCTGATCCCCCTGCTCAGTAGTATCCCCATCTCTGCTGATCCCCCTGCTCAGTAGTATCCCCATCTCTGCTGATCCCCCTGCTCAGTAGTAACCCCCATCTCTGCTGATCCCCCTGCTCAGTAGTAACCCCCATCTCTGCTGATCCCCCTGCTCAGTAGTATCCCCATCTCTGCTGATCCCCCTGCTCAGTAGTATCCCCATCTCTGCTGATCCCCCTGCTCAGTAGTAACCCCCAGCTCTGCTGATCCCCCCACTCAGTAGTAACCCCCAGCTCTGCTGATCCCCAGCTTAGTAGTACTCCAAACTCTGCTCGTCCCTTTTCAAAGAAGGGGGAGGTCACAAACCTCTGGACTTTAAAGGTGTTGGATAAGGAGACTAAAAGGCTCACTTGTACAATATATAAAATGAATTTTATTACAAAGATAAAAAAACATGAGAACAGTATTTCATCCATATCAAAAAATCAATTGTTCTATACAAAGGCATAATTAACAGACACTACCACACAACATGTTTCGCTCAGCAGAGCTTCCTCAGGAGATTCTGGTGTGAGGTTTTAAATGCTATAGACAACAAAAAGATTGGAATGCTCATCCCTGCTCAGTAGAAACGCCCAGCTCTGCTGATCCTCTAGTTTGCTGATCCTCCACTCTCTCTGGTTGCCACCCACCTCCCGCTATATTGCTCCCACGTTGCACACCATGTGTGACATGGCTAGTTTCTCCTTCTACGGTCCCCCAGCTCTGCTGATCCTCTGCTGCTCAATCCTCTCTCTGGTCCCCACTCGCTTTCCTTTATAGCGTTCCCATATTGTACACTACATATGCCATCTGCTAGTTGCTTCTCTCCAGTCTGGTCCCGGCTCACCTTCTGCTATATAGCCCCCATGTTGCACCACATCTGCTAGTTGCTCCTCTCCAGTCTGGTCCCCGCTCACCTTCTGCTATATCGCCCCCATGTTACACCACATCTGCTAGTTGCTCCTCTCCAGTCTGGTCCCCGCTCACCCTCTGCTATATCGCCCCCATGTTACACCACATCTGCTAGTTGCTCCTCTCCAGTCTTGTCCCCGCTTACCTTCTGCTATAGCGCTCTCAGGTTGCACCACGTCTGCCCACTGTTAGTTGCTCCTCCCCAGTCCGGTCCCCGCTCACATTCTGCTATAGCGCTCCCATGTTGCACCACATATGCCATTTTCTAGTTGCTCCTCTCCAGTCCAGTCCCCGCTCACCTTCTATTGCACCACGTCTGCCATCTGCTAGTTGCTCCTCCCCAGTCCGGTCCCCGCTCACCTTCTGCTATAGCGCTCCCATGGTGCACCACATCTGCCATTTGCTAGTTGCTCCTCACCAGTCCGTTCCCCACTCACCTTCTGCTATAGCGCTCCCATGTTGCACCACGTCTGCTAGCTGCTCCACTTCAGTCCAGTCCCTGCTCACCTTCTATTGCACCACGTCTGCCATCTGCTAGTTGCTCCTCTCCAGTCTGGTCCCCGCTCACCTTCTGCTATAGCGCTCCCATGTTGCACCACGTCTGCCATCTGCTAGTTGCTCCTCTCTGGTCTGGTCCCCGCTCACTTTCTGCTATAGCGCTCCCATGTTGCACCACGTCTGCCATCTGCTAGTTACATAGTTACATAGTTACATAGTAGGTGATGTTGAAAAAAGACACAAGTCCATCAAGTCCAACCTATGTGTGTGATTATGTGTCAGTATTACATTACATATCCCTGTATATTGCGGTCATTCAGGTGATTATCTAATAGTTTCTTGAAGCTATCAATGCTCCCCGCTGAGACCACCGCCTGTGGAAGGGAATTCCACATCCTTGCCGCTCTTACAGTAAAGAACCCTCTACGTAGTTTAAGGTTAAACCTCTTTTCTTCTAATTGTAATGAGTGGCCACGAGTCTTATTAAACTCTCTTCTGCGAAAAAGTTTTATCCCTATTGTGGGGTCACCAGTACAGTATTTGTAAATTGAAATCATATCCCCTCTCAAGCGTCTCTTCTCCAGAGAGAATAAGTTCAGTGCTCGCAACCTTTCCTCATAACTAAGATCCTCCAGACCCTTTATTAGCTTTGTTGCCCTTCTTTGTACTCGCTCCATTTCCAGTACGTCCCTCCTGAGGACTGGTGCCCAGAACTGGACAGCATACTCCGGGTGCGGGCGGACCAGAGTCTTGTAGAGCGGGAGAATTATCGTTTTATCTCTGGAGTTGATCCCCTTTTTAATGCCAATATTCTGTTTGCTTTATTAGCAGCAGCTTGGCATTGCATGCCATTGCTGAGCCTATCATCCACTAGGACCCCCAGGTCCTTTTCCATCCTAGATCCCCCCAGAGGTTCTCCCCCCAGTGTATAGATTGCATTCATATTTTTGCCACCCAAATGCATTATTTTACATTTTTCTACATTGAACCTCATTTGCCATGTAGTCGCCCACCCCATTAATTTGTTCAGATCTTCTTGTAAGGTTTCCACATCCTGCGGAGAAGTTATTGCCCTGCTTAGCTTAGTATCGTCTGCAAATACAGAGATTGAACTGTTTATCCCATCCTCCAGGTCGTTTATGAACAAATTAAATAGGATTGGTCCCAGCACAGAACCCTGGGGAACCCCACTACCCACCCCTGACCATTCTGAGTACTCCCCATTTATCACCACCCTCTGAACACGCCCTTGTAGCCAGTTTTCAATCCATGTACTCACCCTATGGTCCATGCCAACGCACCTTATTTTGTACAGTAAACGTTTATGGGGAACTGTGTCAAATGCTTTTGCAAAATCCAGATACACCACGTCTACGGGCCTTCCTTTATCTAGATGGCAACTCACCTCCTCATAGAAGGTTAATAGATTGGTTTGGCAAGAACGATTCTTCATGAATCCATGCTGATTACTGCTAATGATATCATTCTTATTACTAAAATCTTGTATATAGTCCCTTATCATCCCCTCCAAGAGTTTACATACTATTGTTGCTACTCTCCAGTCTGGTCCCCGCTCACCTTCTGCTATAGAGCTCCCATGTCGCACCACGTCTGCCGTCTGCTAGCTGCTCCTCTTCAGTCCAGTCCCTGCTCGCCTTCTATTGCGAATTCATATTACACCACGTGTGCCGTCTGCTAGTTGCTCCACTCTGATCTGGTCCCCGCTCACCTTCCTGCTGCTCTATGCTGCACACCAGATGTGACGTCTGCACCAGACACTCCCAGAATATATACACATGAACTGGATGTGACAGCTGTCTTTCCATTGGCTTGTTGGTTATCCAGTGCATCCTGGGATATCTCATACCTGCAATAGCTCCAAAGCAAAGCTAAAGCTGAATAAAAGCCCCTTAAAAGCTGCAGGTGCTGTTAGCGAGCGTTGTCATAGACTTCTATGGAGGCTTTGGAGATGCGCTAAAGCACCAAGAAAGTGACCTGGGGGATCATTTTTGAAGCAAAGCAAACACAACGTGTCAACAGTACTGTAAGGTCACCATTTTATTTCGTAAAAGGAGCTTTGATTGCTATTCAGAGCGCATTAAAAAAGCATCCAATGCCACATTTTGAAGCAAGTGTAAACAAGGCTTTACAGTAGGGGTGCCCAACCGCTGGCCCGCGGCGCCCTCAGATGTAGCCCGCCATGTCTTACTCTGAGATGGCGGGTCGGCAAGCCCAGATCTCGGGTTCCCGACCCGTAATCTCCAAGCATTAGTGTGAAGAACGGAGCCGCCACTAGAGGAAGGAGAGCTGATGCTTCCTGTATAGCGCTGGCTCCTTCACAGGCGGAATGATAACAAATGTACTCCGCCTGTGACAGGAAGCATCGGCTCTGCTCTCTACTGCAGCTGCATGCTTCTGTCACAATTATGCTCAGGGATGGCGGGTCAGGACACAGGAACACGCCATCTGGGACAGCAGCCATCAGTAACAGCCACCAGTACCCGCCAGCAGTACCAGTACCAACCAACTGTACCAGCCAGCAGTACCAGTACCAGCCAGCAGTACCAGCCAGCAGTAACAATACCAACCAGTAGTACCAGTCATTAGTACCAGTACCAGCCAGAAGTACTCGCCAGCAGTACCAGTACCAGCCAGCAGTACCCGCCACCAGTACCCGCCAGCAGTACCAGTCATCAGTGCCAGTACCCACCAGCAGTACTAGCCAGCAGTACCAGTCAGCAGTATCCACCAGCAGTACCAGCCAGCAGTACCAGTACCCGCCAGCAGTACTAGCCAGCAGTACCAGTCAGCAGTAGCAGTACCAGCACCTGTCAGCAGTACCCACCGGCAGTATCAGCCAGCAGTACCAGCCAGCTGCAGGAATCCTGAGGAAGAAATGAAGATTGAGGTTAGTTGAGGAGCAGGTAAACCGCTGTACGTCAGTGTGAAAGCGGCCTAATGCCATGTGCACACGATCGGAATTTCGGCCCACAAAAGACCGATGAGAGTTTTTCGTCAGAAAATGCGACCGTGTGTACGCTCCATCGGACTTTTGCTGGCCGAATTCCAGCCAGCAAAAGATTGAAAGCATGTTCTCAATTTTTCGGTCGGAAAAAGTGCCTATCCGAAAATGTGATCGTCAGTGGCAATTCCGACGTGCAACATTCCTACGCATGCTCGGAAACAATTTGACGCATGCTCGGAAGCATTGAACTTAATTTTCTCGGCTCGTCGTGGTGTTGTACGTCACTGCATTCTTGACGGTCATAAGTTCAGGGAAATTTTGTGTGACCGTGTGTATGCAATCAAACTTGAGCGGAATCCCCTCGGAAAAGCCATCATATCTTTTTCCGACCAGAAGTCAGATCGTGTGTACGCGTCATTAGGCCCCTTTAACATGATCGGTCCGATCGGGTCCACCTGTCTGTTTTTCAGGTGGACTCAAACGGACTCTCCATTCACCTCTATAGAGCGGCAGATGTAAACGGACTCGGGCCCTTAGGGTAGAGTGGGTTGCATCCGTGTCTGCTCTACATATGCAGAGTGGACACAGACCTGCCACCCCCCCTTTACGCTCATTGTGGCCCGCGACCGGTTACCAAGTCGATAAAGTGGCCCTTGCTCCTCAAAAGGTTGGGCACCCCTGCTTTACAGTTTCAATAAATTTATACTCCTAGCTCAGATTTCTTAATCTGAGATGGAAATTAAAGCCAACCAGCAGGAAGGTTGTGTCTCCTTAAACCGGTAAAATGAGGAAGTTGAAAGTGTTGCTTGAAGCAGATGGCATTGTGCCACATGGCATTACACTAGAACAATAAATATACATAAATTTCCACCACAGCTTGGAGCAATGGATCGTCTGGAAATAGTCACAATGAGAGATTTATGTCACACATACAACTTCTGGCATGGCACCCTGTACTCAGGAACAGTTTTACAGTTTCTGTATTGGAAAAATGCTCTGTACAATTCCCCTGAAGGCAAAGTAGGATGTCCTCGGTTGCTTTGCCAGTTTCCTTACCCGTATTTCAACACTGAAGTCAAAGCAGGACACCATTGGAGAGGTCCCTTAAAATACGGCAAAGCGTGTAGGCCTGGTGTCCCAGATCTAAGGAGAGGTGCATATTTTGTCTGAATGGTGAGTAGAAAATAACTTGCATACAGTACAGTCAGCTTGACTTGATTCATATTCTTGTGTTCATCTGTCCGCCTCAGTTTCATGTCTGAGAATTGACTTTTTCTTGGCACCGTCCGTCCTGACTTCTACTCCCATTTGGATTTTGTTTTTTGACAACTCTGTGCTTTGCCTTGTTTGCTTTTCAGTTTGTTAGCTGTTGCCAGTGAAATAGGTACTGAAACTTGGGCGTTCCCTCACTCAGATCAGCCAAAAGGAACCTAGGCAGGAGCCTAGGGCACTGTGCATTCCCAGGGTGCACAGCTACAACCTTCCTTCTGCATTATATCAGTGGGATAGCACAATTGGTCAAAGCATATGCCTGTCACTTCACAGGCAAGATGCTTCTGTTGGCAGTTGGTGACCGATAGGGCCATCTTCTGGCTTCTTTTTTGTCTATTGCAATCCTTTATCAGTGTTAATCAAAGAGATAGGGGGAGAAGCTGCTACCTTGCCAAGGGTCCCATTCTGTCTTAATCCATCTCTGGTCTTACAACGAAATTCAAACTTTGTTGAGCAAATGCTATTGAAGACTGGACTCCGGCTTGGTGAAAGCCCATGGCAATTGCTGGAGAGAGACTGGACTCTGGCTGGGTGAAAACCCATGGCCATTGCTGGATAGAAACTGGACCTTGGTGTAAACCCATGGCCATTGCTGGAGAGAAACTGGGTATTGGCTTGGTGTAAACCCATGACCATTGCTGAAGAGAGACTGGACCTTTGCTTAGTGTAAACCCATGGCCATTGCTGGAGAGCCTTGGCTCATTGTAAACCCATGGCCATTGCTAGAGAGAGACTGGACCCAGGCTCAGTGTAAATTCATGACCATTGTTGGAGAGAGACTACTCTGGCTCAGTGTGAACCCATGGCCATTGTTGGAGAGAGACTGGACCCTGGTGTGACAGGAGTCACTTTGGGCGGGGGGCTTGTGGAACCCAGCTTACCTTGGAGAACACTGGAAACTCTTGTCCAGCTCCCCTGGCTCCTCCTATGTGTACGTTACCCTGTGTCTATTAGGGGCACAGGGTGACCGAGAACCCCAGTCGGGTCTGCCTAACCCGATTCACCGTACAACCACACCAGACTCAGCATTTCCTTTTACCCCTGTAGTCATGGATTCTATATGTGTGGTTTGTGCTGTAAGAATGAAGGGGCTCTTTCACCTGTAACATTAATATTTCTGAACAATATCCCTCAAGAAATATGAAGATAAATTTCACCTTTCAGACTGCTAGATTGTTTGAGGTGTGGCTGTATACCATTGTTCTATTGTTTCTGTCTGCCTTGGGAGCAACTTATTATGGGATGTATATGTGTATGTGGATTAGCTGGGAGAGGGGAGGGGGGGGGTTTCTCCTGCAGCCTCTCCTTTCTGTGTGTCTCTTGTTACCGAATGCATTATGTAAAGAAGGAGTATTCCTCCCTCCAACAGTCCTCCGTGCTGATAAGACAGTCTACTGTTGGATAGTTGAATACCTGTGTGTCATGCTACTGGAGAAGGTAAAGTTTACCCCGCCCTATCGGGAGTACCCTGCACTGGAGCAAACTGAAGGAACCCTGCACTGGGGGCAAACTGAAGCAATGGCACATCTGTGTGCCGTTACCGGCGACTCCCGCGCGCATGCGCAGGAGTGATGTCATTGCGGCTCCGGCCAATCACAGCGCCGGAGCCGCGATACCCAGAAGTAACCCCCGGGAGAGATGTCGCCGGCCGGAGGGGGAGACAAGGACGGCTGCGGGGGCTTCGTTCTTGGGTAAGTAATTCATAATGAGCTTGTATGCTATGCATACTAGCTCATTATTTATGCAAAGAGGGGGGAATGTCCTTCTCAAGTGTATAAAAGCCTGTATTCATGTTCAAATAAAGAGTTCCAGCTTTGCAACCAAACGAGTCCTGTCTTGTTCTTGGTTGTAATATGCGGCTATAACATCTAATATCTATATTCAGACCGGAGGAAGTGGTATATGATGGAAGCACTCAAGCAGAGTGTGGGACATTCCATTACACCTGGCTCGGTGTAAACCCATGGCTATTGCTGGTGAGAGACTGGACTCCGGCTGGGTGAAAACCCATGGCCATTGCTGAAGAGAGAGTGGTTCCTGGCTCGATAAAAACCAGTGGCTGTTGCTGGAGAGAAGATACTCTGATAGGGGAATTGGCGCTGTTCAAAAAATATATATATATGTGTACAAGTGTGTATATATGATGAAGAGTGTAAATACGTGAAAGTGCACCGAAATGTAATAACCTGTAAGGTGCTAAATATTAAAAAATGTGTATATCAAATGAAAAGCAATACACAAAAAATCAAAATAAAGTAAAACATCAATTAACATCTATTAAAAACTATGATCTCAACCGCTGTGAAAAATGACACAAATATCAAAAAAAGTGGTAATCAATATAAACAGTGTACACAGTGTATCAGACCACATCTATTGAAAACTGATGCTCTCACTCAATGTGGGAGATATATGACAAGAAAATCCCAAATAGTGATGATAGGTGCATGAATAAAAAACAAAAAATAAAAAATGAAAAAATGGAATGAAAAAATGAAAAAAACTAATTCCAGTGTCCTATAAATGTGACAAAAGTCTCCAACAAAGTGGTATTATGTTGATCCAAAAAATCCAAAAAACTGTGACAAGTGTTCCCCGTCTTCTGTTACACCCCCAATCGTGCCCTCACTCACCAGAGCGCCTAACCCCTGCAGGGGTAATAGGCATGTAGATGTGGATCCAGTAGTGATGTTCCTTGGCGATCGATGTTCCTCTCAGCGCTGTCCTTTTCTCCTTTCCCAATATGCCACTGATGTCATCCTTGAAGATGATGTAGATTCCTTCTTCCAGGGCAGCACAATATCCCACAATGATAAATCTTAATAGTTCTGCTTTTCCGTAAGTGTATGAAAGTGTCTCATGTCTCTTGAATGCTGTTATGGTAAAGGTCAATAGGGTGGTTGAGGCGCAGTGGCAGGAAGATAACTTCATGCCCCTACCTCCATCTTGCAGTGAGGCTAGCATTGATATACACATTTTTTAATATTTAGCACCTTACAGGTTATTACATTTCGGTGCACTTTCACGCATATACACTCTTCATCATATATACACACTTGTACACACACATATATATATATATATATATATATATATATATATATACAGGGGGTCCCCGGGTTACAAACAAGTTAGGGACTATAGGTTTGTTCTTAAGTCGAATCTGTTTGTAAGTCGGAACAGGTACATTTTTTAAGTGTAGCTCCAGCCAAAAAAACTATTTTTAAGCTTTTTGGATAGCATAGGGAAGGGTCAACACCGCTGTAAGGTTTGTTTTGCTGTCTGTGCCTCTGTTCAGAAGATTTCACCTCACTTTCTGTCCCAATGACAATTGGATTTTGAAAATTTTGGGTTGTTGTGGAAACAAGCCTTGGTGTTAAAGCATCAGTGGAGGTACCTTTTCCCCAAAATAGCTCTTACAGGAGAGAATTTCCCTTCCTAGGGGTAGATTTCCTCTCACTTCCTGTTGTCTGCCTCCGTTTGTAAGTAGGAGTCGTTTGTAAGTCGAATGTTTGTAACTAGGGGACCCCCTGTGTATATATATATATATATATATATATATATATATATATATATATATATATATATATATATATATATATATATATATATATATATATATATATATATATATATATATATATATTTTTTTTTTTTTTTGAACAGCGCCAATTCCCCTATTAGAGTATCTTGTTTTTTGGATTTCACTTTAGTGATTTTCTTTTTTGGGGGGGCTGCAGTTCCTTTCTTTTGTCCTAAGCGCGGAATAATTGATTTTCATGTTGCTGGAGAGAGACTGCACTTTGGCTCAGTGAAGAGTAGACCCATTGCCATTTCAGGAGAGAGAATATTAATAAGTGAACCCCAGAATACACAAAATGTCTAAAAATATAGTTTATATTACAATTCGATTAAATCACAAAGTGTAAATTAAAACTTTTGCGATATATTAATATTCCACTCGGGTAGATGGATGGCAGGGAGGTCGGTGCTCCCTTCACATTAAACGAAGACAGTTGCCTACTACTTAGGACACTGCTGTATTTAGGGAACGGTCTGGTGATTGAGGGTACCCTGTAAGGAGCATGCGTGTCTTGCAACCCTGTATCAGGGTTTACACCTTAATATCCTGTGCGTACAATATCCTATGACATATGTATAAACCCTTAAATTACCCTACATTTGTGAAGTTGTCCAAGGATACTAACTTTTGTACCTTTATACTATGGATACAGACACTGAATAACTCGGTTGACAGTTGGCCCACTCCCCACCCTCTAACTTTGTTGTAGCTGCCACGAGAGCTTTTTAATGCGATAATACACTGCAATACCTACCTCCATCTCCTGAAGAAGCACATCTGCGTGAAACATGTAGAGCTTCATTTTTCCACACATTTACCTACATCAGGCCCACCTTGAATTTGACTCCTGCAATTCCTTGGCCTACCTATATGATCATGATAGGGCTTCACTGGTGGTCAGGGTGATGCTTATATGCATATTTTGAATATTAATATATCACAAGATAGTGTAAAGCATGTATAACAGTGTAAATTTGCTGTCCCCTCAAAATAACTCAACACACAGCCATTAATGTCTAAACTGCTGGCAACAAAAGTGAGTACACCCCTAAGTGAAAATGTCCAAATTGGGCCCAATTAGCCATTTTCCATCCCCGGTGTCATGGGACTCATTAGTGTTACAAGGTCTCAGGTGTGAATGGGGAGCAGGTGTGTTAAATTTGGTGTTATCTCTCTCACTCTCTCATACTGGTCACTGGAAGTTCAACATGGCACCTCATGGCAAAGAACTCTGATGATCTGAAAATTTTTTTTTTTACTCTATATAAAGATAGCCTAGGCTATAAGAAGTTTGCCAAGACCCTGAAGCTGAGCTGCAGTACAGTGGCCAAGACCATACAGCGCTGGCAACAAAAGTGAGTACACCCCTAAGTGAAAATGTCCAAATTGGGCCCAATTAGCCATTTTCTCTCCCCAGTGTCATGACTCGTTAGTGTTACAAGGTCTCAGGTGTGAATGGGGAGCAGGTGTGGTAAATTTGGTGTTATCGCTCTCACTCTCTCATGCTGGTCACTGGAAGTTCAACATGGCACCTCATGGCAAAGAACTCTCTGAAGATCTGAAAAAAAGAATTGTTGCTCTACATAAAGATGGCCTAGGCTATAAGAAGATTGCCAAGACCCTGAAACTAAGCTGCAGCAAGGTGGCCAAGACCATATAGTGGTTTAACAGGACAGGTTCCACTCAGAACAGGCCTCACTATGGTCTACCAAAGGAGTTGAGTGCATTTGGTCAGCGTCATATCCAGAGGTTGTCTTTGGGACATAGACGTATGAGTGCTGCCAGCATTGCTGCAGAGGTCGAAGGGATGGGGGGTCAGCCTGTCAGTTCTCAGACCATATACCGCACACTGCATCAAATTGGTCTGCATGGCTTTCATCCTAGAAGGAAGCCTCTTCTAAAGATGATGCACAAGAAAGCCCACAAACAGTTTGCTGAAGACAAGCAGACTAAGGACATGGATTACTGGAACCACGTCCTGTGGTCTGATGAGACCAAGATAAACGTATTTGGTTCAGATGGTGTCAAGCGTGTGGCAGCAACCAGGTGAGGAGGACAAAGACAAGTGTGTCTTGCCTACAGTCAAGCATGGTGGTGGGAGTGTCATGGTCTGGGGCTGCATGAATGCTCCCGGCACTGGGGAGCTACAGTTCATTGAGAGAACCATGAATGCCAACATGTACTATGACATACTGAAGCAGAGCATGATCCCCTCCCTTCAGAGACTGGGCCGCAGGACAGTATTCCAACATGATAACGACCCCAAACACACCTCCAAGATGACCACTGCTTTGCTAAAGAAGCTGAGGGTAAAGGTGATGGACTGGCCAAGCATGTCTCCAGACCTAAACCCTATTGAGCATCTGTGGGTCATTCTCAAATGGAAGGTGGAGGAGAGCAAGGTCTCTAACATTCACCAGCTCTGTGATATCATCATGGAAGAGGACTCCGGTGGCAACCTGTG
Source organism: Aquarana catesbeiana (assembly GCF_042186555.1). Lineage (NCBI taxonomy): Eukaryota > Metazoa > Chordata > Amphibia > Anura > Ranidae > Aquarana > Aquarana catesbeiana. Next base: position 647,592,032 of record NC_133328.1, on the reverse strand, counting down.
AAGCTCTGGTGAACTCCATGCCCAAGAGGGTTAAGGCAGTGCTGGAAAATAATAGTGACCACTAGGGATGCACCAAATGGAAATTTTGGTGCCGAAACGGAAACTGGAAGATACACTAGGCCGAAAACTGAAACCGATACCGAAAATGGCAGTTTTTTTTTTAAATAATAAAATTTATTTGATATATAAAATTCAAAATTGTGTTATATTCATTATATTATTCATATTCAACTTTTAATTGTCATGAATTGTATGAATAAAAAAATAGTACAATACAGTAAAGTAAAATAAGTACTTTCTTTAATAAATGGAGCCCACATAAATTGAACACAAAAAATAAAATACAAAATTAAAGAAAGTAACTTAACTTACAGTAACAGTACACAATGCTGCTGCTGCACATTGCACAATAATTAATAATAATTAAAAAAAACAAAATAAAATATTATAAAAACAAAAAACGGGCATAAAATATAAAAACGTAGACGTACGGTATTTGCTCTTTATTGTTCAAAAATAGAAGAACCATAAAACAAGACTGAGGGCGCACGGGCTATTATACACATCATACTCAGCCGTCAGTTCTGTATCAAAGCTTGTTGTGAAAGTAAAACATCAGCTTCCAGTCCACGATACATCATCATTCACATCCTATAATGGGAGTGGGACAACTGGAAAACCCAACAACCGAGGTGTTTCAAGGACTTGCCTCTTCCTTAGAGCCAGAGCTCCGAGGAGACGAGGCAAGGCAAGTCCTCAAAACACGTTAGCCTGTTGGGTTTTCCAGTTGTCCTAGGCTATAGCTGATGTGATGTATTGTGGACTGGAAGCTTACTTTGACGACAAGGTTTATAGAGTACACCCTGTTGGTTTGTTGTATATTACTTAAGTTACCATATTATTAACAAAGAGAGAGGTCTTCCTTAATGCACTAGGCCGGGGCGCCCTCTGTCTTGTTTTATTTCAGACAGTGTAAGTATATCCACTGACTTCCCTAGTCATAAGAGGGCATCAAGGCGAGGCATGTCGAGTGAAGCCAGCAGTGGAAAAATGTAGGCAACATTCTGGGGCCCACTTCCAAGCACCAGAGATTGAGGAGTTGATTTACTAAAATTGGAGAGATTGAAAAAGTTTTCGCTAGCCAATGAGCTTCGAAGTTCTTCGGCTTGTTCAAAGCTTTGACAAAAAAAAAAACTGGAAGCCGATTGGTTAACCTAACCTTCTGCGCAGAGCTGCACCAGATTTTGCACTCTCCAGTTTTAGTAATAGTAGTAAATCAACCTCTGTGTGTTTTCCTATTCAGTTTCATATCCCTTTACTTTATTGGCAAAGTTACTGTGCAAAACAAACTTATAAAATTAAAGAACAACTAACCATAACAGAAATATGATAGAAGGCCATTATTCTGTTTCACAGTTTTTCTGTAAATAATACTATATAACATATTATGATATTTTTTTTTATTATTTTATTTTCAACTTAAATGAGAACTAATTTCCCCAAGTTCTCTCCCTAAGGTGTCAGCGGCTGCATGTGCGATAAAACTGTATGTATGTGTAATATGTAGCTGCGGCCGGCTTATATACATAGTCATACAGTATACTGCACTGTGTTCCGGGTATGGGCGGAGACTTCCCGGAACAGACTAGTCTACAGTCTGGTCTACAGCAGCGGCGTTCAGCCAATCAAAGCAAGCAATGTAGACTAGTCTGTGTTTCTGGAAGTCTCCACCCATACCCGGAACACAGTGCAGTATACTGTATGTATGTAGCCAGCCACAGATACAGAACAGATATACGTACAGTTTTGCACATGCAGCGGGCTGACAGCTTAGGGAGAGAGAGAGAGACATAGTTTGGCCCAACAACAAACTATGTGTACAGTAGTTCAAAAGCTGGAGTTCTCTTAAATTGAAGAAGTGCAAAAAAAAATCTGTAGAAGAACTACAATGAACAGTGAACAACCAATGGCACAACTAGACATTTGGAACATACTATGTTCCAATTGTGTTCAATAGCACAGTCTGACTCTATACCAATTCATTTACAATGTTCAACATAATAAATGAATTGGACTGTGCTACTGATTTCTAAATCTATTTCAGAGTAAAAGTGGCAGATTTTGCTTTAAAGGGGTTGTAAAGGTTCATGTTTTTTCACCTTAATGCATGCTATGCATTAAGGTGAAAAAACATCTGATGATTACCGGCCCCCCAGCCCTCTGGTTTACTTACCTGAGCCCTTGAAAGTCCCGCGCTCGATTGTTGCCCAGGCTACTTGGCTCTTCATTGCATAGATTGATAGCAGAGCAGCCACTGGGGGCGGGGCAGAATCCTGCACTCGGCAGCTATGGACGCCGAATGCAGGACTCGGGAGCGCGCCCGCAAGGTAACCCTCCGGGAGAGCGCTTCTCCCAGGGGGGTTATCTGAAATGGGGAGGAGCTAGGAGAGCCGCGGGGACCCCAGAAAACGCCATTCGGGGCCACTCTGTGCAAAACAAGCTGCACAGTGGAGGTAGGTATGACATGTTTGTTATTTTAAAAAAATAAAAATCGAACCTTTAATTTGTGCAAACAAAGGAAATCGTTGTTTGTTGATGCGCCAGTACTCAAGGGGATTGTCACTTCTGGCGATAGGCTGTTCAGCTAAAAAAATCTCCAGCTGTTGGGTAGCTGCAGTTGTTGTGGCCCTGCTATGGACCGGGGTGCGTTCATGTAAAATTTCTTCAAACATATCAGATATCGAGGGAGTGTGTTCCTCTTCACTTGTATGCGGACGTTTCTCTGGTATACTTTCCTCTGTGCTACACCTCGAAACTCCTTCCCCAGATGCTTCCATCACCTCCATTTGTGCCTGTATCATTTCCCGTGCACGCTGCTTTCTCTCCACATTAAAAAAAAGAATGCTCTTTAAATTGAGGATTCAGAACTGTTGCAATGAAACAAAGAAACAAAAAAGGCGCCTCTAAGTGCAGAAGATTGACAATTTTAATACCCCAAAAAGGGTTAAAAACACTTACAAAATGGAAGTGGTGATCAGGCACATCATAAATAAAGCTGCATTGGAAGGGATGGCGGTCAGAGGAAGCCTTCAGATGGAATGGATGTGATCACTGAACACAGCGGTGTGAAACACAGGACGCCGCTGTGAGACCGGCGTCATCAGCTGGAAGGGAGACGAACCCGGAAGTGATGTCATCCACAGGGCGGCTCGATAACCAGCCTGAACCGCAAACAAACAGCCTGGACGAGGATGTGATGTCATCAGAAAGGGACGCGTTTCGGAACCTTCAATCGTTCCTTTTTCAACCTATGGCCATACTGATGATTTGAGAGGAATATATACACACCCACTGACAATGGATTGGCCAGTGGGCGGGGGCAACAAGGGGACATTTATTGAGTTGTAATCAGTTCGTTTTGTGCATATAAATGAAGGAAAACAAAAGGATACCTGCTACAGCATTCTAGAAACCATTATTAAAGACATTAAAAACATTAAAAAACAATAAAAAACTTTAAAAAAAACTTTAAAAAACAGGATGAAAAGAAGAGGAAAAATTGTGATATAATGGTGCAATATATAAAATAATGACCGATCATAGAGCCCGCAAGACACATGACAGAATGGAGATGGTGTGAGCAGGCAAGATGATGTCGATGTTAAGCTGCAGGCCTAGAAGGAAACATACTACTATCAATAATTGATCATTAATTGATCGTTAAAATGAGGATAATAAGGGGGGAGGGTTATTGGAAGAACCTAAAATACTATCTACAGAGGGGAAGTATCATGTTAAAGTATGGCGCTAACTTCAAAATCTTCATTTAACCCTCCGGGGGCTAGAACGTTAAGTAAAAATATCCAGTACATTTCTCTATGACATAGGCGTCGGAAACGTTCAGCAGCAGGGAGGTCTTTTGGCATTGCCTCAATAATCCATACTTTAAGACCATTCGTGGATTTGTTATGGGTGTGGAGGTAGTGTCTGGGGACACTGTGATTATCTAGTCCACCTTCAATTAAACGGCGATGTTCGCCAAACCGTTTCCGTAGTGGTCGAATAGTGCGCCCTACATAAAATAGACCGCAGGGGCATGTGAGACAGTAAATGACATGGTCAGAAGAACATGTGTGAAAACCCTTTATTGGGTATGTTTTGCCTTTGACATGAAACTCTTTCTGGCCATGTGTCACAAAGCTGCAAGTCTTGCAGAGGGGCTTACGGCACTGATACATCCCAGAAATAGCCAGAAACGTGGGCATATGATGGCCCGGAGGCAAAGGTTTGGCCCTAAGTTTGCTGGTTGCTACCTTGCTTTTGATGTTAGGTGCCTTTCTATACGCAAACTGAGGTCTATTTGGCAGGGTAGGGAGTAGATGTTCATCTTGTAATAGCAAAGACCAATGTTTTCTGATAATTTTTTCCATATGTTTATGATGGGTGTGAAACTGGGTGATGAATCTTAGATTATCTTTCTGGGTATTGGAACGTGAATGAGAGTTCTTGGTAGGCAATGTGGTCTTATATTGTTGATAAGCTGAATCAACAAGATCTACAGGGAAACCTTTTTCAAGAAACTTGGCTTTCAGAATTTCACCTTCAGTGTCATAGTCACTCTTCAAGGTACAGTTCTTTTTGAGTCTACAGAACTGACTCTTGGGTACATTATTTAGCCACAGAGGGTGATGGCAACTTTTATAATGGAGGAATGAATTTCCAGCTGTGGGCTTGGTGAAATTTTTTGCATGGATCTCTTTGCCTGTCCAAAAGAGTTCGAGATCGAGGAAGGCTAACTTATTTTGGTCGATGACTGAGGTGAAAGTGAGGCCCATGTTATTGGTGTTGCAATATGACACAAAATCCGTAAATGTTGGTACATTGCCGTCCCAGATGATGATCACGTCATCTATATAGCGGCCATAAAAAACAATGTGAGGAAGAAATGGGTTGTTGTTCCATATGTATAAATGCTCCCAATACCCCATGGTAAGATTCGCGTACGAGGGTGCAAAGTGCGCCCCCATAGCTGTCCCTTGTAATTGCAGATAAAAATTATCCTCAAATTTGAAATAGTTATGAGTGAGACAGAAGGAAGTGGCTTCAACGATAAAGGAAGCCTGTCTAGGGTTCAACATTGGGTCCTGACAAAGAAAAAACTGTAGGGCGTTGAGGCCTACTTCATGAGGTATGGATGTGTATAAGGATTGGACATCTAAAGATGCCCAATGATAGTTGTTATCCCAAGAGTATGGGGTTAAGGTTTCCAGTAAATGAACACCATCTCTTATGTGGGACTGGAGGGATTGGGCCAATGGCTGAAGGAATTGATCTATGTATTGCGACAGTCCGCTGCTGATGCTATCCATAGATGCCACAATCGGTCGCCCTGGTGGTGTTTTGGGGTCTTTATGCACCTTCGGTAAGTGGTAGAAATAAGGAGTAAAATGTATTTCTTTAACTAAAAAAGAGGCCTCTTGCTGTGAAATGATGTTATCATTTAATGCCCTTTTTACTAGAGAAGAGGCTTCAATGGTGAATAAAGGTAAAGGATCTTTGTGAAGTCTAATATATGTGTTCGTGTCAGATAATAATCGGATAGCTTCAGAAACATAGTCAGCTCTGTTTTGTATCACTATACCTCCCCCTTTGTCAGCACTTTTTATAACCAGATCGAGATTATTGGTGAGTGTATCAAGGGCTCTTAATTCATGGTGAGTAAGATTGGAGGTGAATTTTTTATTGTTTTTGCACAGTGCCTGTATTTCTGCATGAACGATGCGATAGAAAGCATCAATACATGAACCTTTGGACTGGGTGGGATAGAAAACCGAAGAGGGTTTGAAGGTGGTGTTTTGAATGGGTGGAGAGGTCATAAGGTGTTGTGTGTACAACACAAAGTCATTATCATAATCTGTTGGAGGGGATGATGAGATAGGGGGATAACTGTATAGATCTTCTAGGATGGAAAGAGGGTCACTATCTGTATGAGCATCAGTGGTACTATGGAACACATCAGGTGTGTTGGGATCATTGTGTAATCGGCGTTTGTTGGATTGGATATTGAAGAATCTCTTCAAGGTGAGGAGGCGGACAAATTTATTCAGATCCTTGAAGAGAAGGAAGGGGTTGGGTGCAGCTGATGGATCAAAATTTAGACCTCGGTTTAATAAGGAAATTTCATCTTCAGTTAAAACATGGGTGGAGAGGTTAAAGATTTTAACAGTACTCTCTTTTTGCTCGGGTCTGGAGTGGAGCTTGTTGCCTCTGCCTCTACATCCTCTTCTGCGTGTTTTCTTTTTTGTGGTTTTGTCCGAAGAGGGTCGAACACTAAAAAAGGAACCGCAGCTGGCTCTGAAGATGGAATAGTGGCCAAAGGTGTCATAAGTGAGGAGTTGGGGCCGAAGGACACCAGAGGACCAGAAGATGTCCTAGATGGAATACATGTATTATTAACAATGGTATTCTGTTGACTATCTGCAATGGTGATTGAACATGAAGAGGGGTCGGAGGTGTTGGGTGCGATATGAATGGGGGTGTGGGGTGTTGTCTGTGTGGGCTGGGCAAGACCCGAATTATCAATGGTAAATGGCGGCATGGGTGCCAAAACTGCAGTGCTGTCTCCCTGGTTCTGTATACGAGACTGAGAATTAACTGTTGAGTTGGAAGTGGATATTTTATATTGAGGAATAATTTTACGAGGGACAATGGGGGCAAAAGGGTTGATGTCCATAAGGGATGGAAGATCGTGAGCAGGTTTACGTTTCCAAGAAAAAATATTATTGCTGCTATAATCTTTTAAATCTCTACTAAATTTCCCCAATTTATGTTTAATCAGAATGTCTTCCTTCTTATGGGTTAATTTGGTAAGGATAGACAGCCATAGTGATGGTAAATGAGTGGTGAGGTCTGCAATTTGGGAAAATACTGTTTTTATTTGATGAATACATTGTTCATATTTAGTATGTCTCTGTGCAGAGATAATTTTAATCCATTTATTCGTGCAGAATTCAGATATAGAGGACCATTCTCTTTGAGACTCTGGGTCTAGGAAGGAGCATGTTTTTAGAATTCTGAGGCCTCTAGGGGTAATATGAGCAGACAAATATTTAAGAAGGAAAAATTCATCCCACCACTGCTGGTTGGCGGAGATGACTAACTTCTCTAGTTTGCGAAATAGTGAGCAGAGAGATTTGTACTCTACATGAGAAAAATGAGGTATGGATATAAAAAAACCTTTGGGTATAATGGCTAAAAGGTCATTAATTTTGGAATACTTCAGGGAGTCTATTTCAGACAAAAAATCCATGACCAATGAAAGAGATAAGAAGTGAGCAATAATGAGCAATGCTACTGAGAAAAACGGTAAAAATAAAAATAAAAATAAAAAAAAATATAAATAAGAATAAGAATGCTATGCTGGTAGCTGATTTAAGTACTAATAAAATTCATCATCAAAATATGCATGTACATATAAAATTGAATATAAAAGAATAACAAAAGAGACCAACAATGTAATACATGAAAACATGGAGTCCGTGCGTCAACCTAAATGTAGCTTCATATAGAGTCAAATGGAAAATAAAAAAAGGGTATATAGGGAGCACAGGACTAACATGATCCAGACAAAGTCTCTACTAAATTTAGGCAGTCCAAAATGACAAGAGAGATGTTGGTAAGTATAATGGGGTGGTGGGATGATCTTCAGCAGAAGGGCTGCGACTTTAAAAGACTGAAGCAGACTCTATAATAATACAAAGAAACAAAAAAGGCGCCTCTAAGTGCAGAAGATTGACAATTTTAATACCCCAAAAAGGGTTAAAAACACTTACAAAATGGAAGTGGTGATCAGGCACATCATAAATAAAGCTGCATTGGAAGGGATGGCGGTCAATGATCAATTATTGATAGTAGTATGTTTCCTTCTAGGCCTGCAGCTTAACATCGACATCATCTTGCCTGCTCACACCATCTCCATTCTGTCATGTGTCTTGCGGGCTCTATGATCGGTCATTATTTTATATATTGCACCATTATATCACAATTTTTCCTCTGAAGATCATCCCACCACCCCATTATACTTACCAACATCTCTCTTGTCATTTTGGACTGCCTAAATTTAGTAGAGACTTTGTCTGGATCATGTTAGTCCTGTGCTCCCTATATACCCTTTTTTTATTTTCCATAGAACTGTTGCAATGCAGTACAGAGGGTTGGATTCGGTGTCTTGAAACCGGTTGTTAATGGCCTCCAGTAGAGTGGTTTTAGCCGTTTTTACGCCATGGTCTGTTTCTGCCTCTTTTCCTAGCAGACGCTTCAGTGCAGCAATCAAGGGAATAACTTCAGCAATGGAAGCTTATTTCTTTTGTTAACTGTTCATATGGAGATAGAAGAGACAAACCATTTTCAACTAACATCCACTGATGTGCGCCTAATGTTGCCGGCAGCTCGTAATCCGCAATGTATAAAAAGACTTTGCAGCATATAGTAGGTGCTGTTACGAGTGTGTCAGGGACTCGCTGATCATAGCAGAGCAGATGCGCAGAGACTGAGTCCATTGCGCATGTGTTGGCACAATACCAATGATGTCCCTCCTGACAGGCAGGTCCGCGGGCTCAGACGAACACCTATGCACATACAGGCTCCCCATTAGCTTTTGGCGCCCTTTTTGTAGTATATAAGGATGGCAAATGTACTAGGGCCTTTGCTGTCTGACCTGCAGTTTCCCCTTGTATCCTGTTCCAGTACCCATCCGTGATCTGAACGTTAACTGGCTTCCTGACAACTCCAATTCTCTCCATTCCTGACCTCGGCTTGCTTGACCATTCTTCTGTCTTACCTCCGGATTCCTCTGTTGCCGAACCTCTGCCTGAACTTGACCATTCTTAAATATTACCTTTTGATGTATCTTGTTTCCTCTGCATCTGACCCGGCTTGTCTCACCCTGCACCTTGCTTCAGCCTCCACGTACCTGCTTCCACTGTACCCGGCACCAGCAACCTCCCTGCATCTGCAGCATTCCTGCATCCGCAAGTGCCTGCACCCACAGCCACCAACCACAGCTTCACTACTGCTGCTGGCTGCTACGAATCTCCTCCTGCTATGGGAACATCACGGGCACTCCTACCCCACCGTGCTCTCGCGGCCGCTGTTTGCAACCTCAGTGGCCCATGAACCGGAGTTGTACGAGAGGCTTCCTCTGCTCGTCAGGCTCTACCTTAAGATACGTGACAGAGTGGCAACATCTTGCTGCAGTCGTTTCGGTGGCATTCCAAACTGTATCTGCAAAGCTTGTAATCGGGAATAAGCAAGCGGACAGTGCTTAAAGTGACCCACAATTTTTCTTCCTTTTGATACGATACCAGATATGGTGCGCTGACTCAGCAATCCCTCATTCACAGCCAATTGCAGCTTGTGTGCCATAAACAGTATGCTTTTAAGTTCACTGTCCTCCATTGCCTTTGCCATGTTCCGCGCATTATCTCGGACAATCACATGCACTTTAGGACTTCTCAATGTGCCAAGTGTCTAGCATGCTTTTTAAAGCGTCAGATATTGCTGCTGCAGTATGTGATCCAACAAACTCACGTGCGTTAAGTAGGATGTTTTGCAATTGAAATTTGGCATCTATCCACTGCGCTGTCAGGCTAAGCATGCTCGTTGGACTGACGTCTGAACTCCAAATGTCGGTAGTAAAACTGATTGCTATGATGTCAGTATTTATGAGCTCCTGAACGTGTTTTCTAACACTGCTAAACAATTAATGTAGACGGGTATCTGCAAAGTAGCGTCTGCTTGGTATTGTGTAACGCGGCTCAATGTTGCATGAGCCTACGGAATCCAATGTCCTCCACAACAGAGAATGGCTGGTCGTCTAATGCAATAAATTCCATAATACCTGTAATGCCGTGAGCTTTGGGACTGTCACTTGTAAATGTTTTAACCTTTTCAAAGACTGTGGCCACAGATGGTATTGAGCCTGAGGCACTTTTTGGAAGCGGCGCTGTTTTCTTGTATTGTGTATGCTGAACTGGATGACGTGTTTTCAGGTGGTGTATCAAACCTGTTGTTGGAAAATGCCTTGGCGCTGTACCCCCTTTTGAAATTTCTGCTGAGCAAAGACTGCAGATTGCAAATTTGGGGTCTCTATCAGAAACTTTAAAATATTTCCACACTGCAGACATGGTCCACCTTTGCTGGTAGCGTAGAAGAATAGCAACGATCTATAGAGGGAGTGAAATCTGAGGGGAAAAAAAAAGGACTAAAATCAATCTAAAAAACTAAACCCCAGGCCCAGGCAGCTATAAATAAATAAATAAACCTAACCACCCATCTTTTTTTTAACAGTGCACCTCTCTTGCCATGCACTGCAGTACATCTGACTTGTATCAAAGAATATATTGAGTTTGATTTGATTGCATGCTATTTGTGAGATATAATATATTCAGTAGTATATTGCTGCATAGTGCATACTTTCATGTTTAAAAAAATTCATGCGCTTGTCAGTGTAGTAATAGTTTAACCCTTTCATGACTAAACCTATTTTTGACATTTGGTGTTTACAAGTTAAAATCCGTATTTTTTCCTAGAAAATTACTTAGAGCCCCCAAACATATATATATATATATATATATATATATATATATATATATATATATATATATTTAGCAGAGAATCTATAGAATAAAATGGCGATTGTTGCAATATTTTATAGGGATGCACCGAAATTCCGGCCACCGAAACATATCGGCCGAAAATGGCCCTTTCGGCAAAAAGCCGAAAGAGAATTCTTGCCGATAATGGCGCCGAAAATGGGGCGGGGCCTGCTGGGCGGGGCCCCGCCCCTGGTGCCGTCCATCACGGGGGTGTCATTCTGGAGCATCTGTCCTTACTCTCTCCTTCTCCTCTCCCTCCTCGTCCATGCTGCAGGCGGCCTGTGGGGTCTCTGTGTAATGTCCCTCTCTCCCCGAGCGGTGGCTGCATATGGATCCTCAGCCGATGTGTAAATCGGCTGTGCAGGAGCTCGGTCACGCTGTTTACTCTGAAAGTGAAAGTAAGGGAGAGGTGTCTAGCAGTGTGTGCTGTGCTCTCTGCTTCCCCCTACAGTGCAGTACCCGGCATGGAGATTAAAGGTACAGAGCTGCAGCTGCCAATTTTTAAAAAGGCTGTCTATATATGTTTGTATGCATGTGTGTTTTTATATGTGTGTATGTTTATATGTGTGTGTGTGCACTTGTGTGTGTTTATATGCACTGGTTAGGCACAGGCAGGCTGCATGACGGGCACTGGTAGGCTGCTGGGCACTGGTAGGCTGCTGGGCACTGGTGAGGCACAGGCAGGCTGCAAATGATAGGCACTGGCAGGCTGCATATGATGGGCACTTGTGAGGCTGCATTGATCTTCTGTACTATGTCTGCAGTCTCTGACCATCTCCTGTACTATGTCTGCAGTCTCTGATCATCTCCTGTACTATGTCTGCAGTCTCTGACCATCTCCTGTACCATGTCTGCAGTCTCTGATCATCTCCTGTATCATGTCTGCAGTCTCTGATCATCTCCTGTACTATGTCTGCAGTCTCTGACCATCTCCTGTACCATGTCTGCAGTCTCTGATCATCTCCTGTACCATGTCTGCAGTCTCTGATCATCTCCTGTACCATGTCTGCAGTCTCTGATCATCTCCTGTGTTATGTCTGCAGTCTCTGATCATCTCCTGTATCATGTCTGCAGTCTCTGATCATCTCCTGTACTATGTCTGCAGTCTCTGACCATCTCCTGTACCATGTCTGCAGTCTCTGATCATCTCCTGTAGTATGTCTGCAGTCTCTGATCATCTCCTGTATTATGTCTGCAGTCTCTGACCATCTCCTGTACTATGTCTGCAGTCTCTGACCATCTCCTGTAGTATGTCTGCAGTCTCTGATCATCTCCTGTATTATGTCTGCAGTCTCTGACCATCTCCTGTACTATGTCTGCAGTCTCTGATCATCTCCTGTACCATGTCTGCAGTCTCTGATCATCTCCTGTGTTATGTCTGCAGTCTCTGATCATCTCCTGTACTATGTCTGCAGTCTCTGACCATCTCCTGTATACAAAATATTTTTTTAAAAACAGTCACTTTCGGTATCGGTGCTGTTTCGGTATCTGTTTCGGTTTTCGGGATCAAGGAAGATTTATTTTCGGTATCGGTTTCGGCACCAAAAACCCCATTCGGTGCATCACTAATATTTTATGTCACAGCGGTGTTTTAAATGCAACTTTTTGGAAATAAGACACTTTCATGAATTTTAAAAAAAGGAAACAGTAAAGTTAACCCAATTTTTTTGTATAATGTGAAAGATGATGTTACGCCAAGTAAATAGATACCAAACATGTCACACTTTATAATTGCACGCACTCGTGGAATGGCGACAAACTACGGTACCTTAAAAATCTCCATAGGCGACGGTTTAAATTTTTTTCAAGGTTACCAGGTTAGAGTTGCAGTGGAGGTCTAGTGACGGGAGGCCCGTTGAGAGCTTTTAGCTGCATCGGTTGTTATCCCTGGAATGCCGATCGCTGGCTCTAAAAAACGGTACCGGGATGATGCCTGCAGCTGAGGACATCATCCTGGTATAACCCCCGAAAGCCAAGGCCGCACATCTGCGTACGCTCGGCGGGAAGAGGATAACATACTAACTGAATGCTATCTAAATTAATTGACGGCGTTCTATAAGTAGTACCTTTAAAAATATAATAATTATTACTTGGCCTGTTAGTTTAGTAGTAGAAGAACTAGTAGAAGTAGAACTAACTATAATACTACAAGTACACATACAGCTGAATATCTCTAGTTCAAAAGCAAAGTTTGTATTATGTATTATTATATAGTACTAGATGGATTGTTTGTCACTGTCAGTAGTTAAAGAGAATGCTCACCGGCGAATAGTAGTAATAGTAGCCATCCAGGAGGGACAGTGCCCACTCTCCAATGCAGCCCTGTATGCAGCCGTCTCCCGAGTCACAACTGGGTCTTAAGTATCGCCTCAACCACAAGGAACGTCCGCGGGGAAAGTGCTCCGAACTCCAGCGTCTCCACTGCAGGGAATGTGCTCACGAGTCCAGCGTCTTAACCACGAGGAACTGCGTGATGTCACACGTTGGCCCGCGTACCGCTACTGTGCATGCGCAATTTTCGGCTCCATTATCTGTAATTTTTTCTTTCGGCAATGTGCCAAAAATGCCACTTTAGGCCGATATGTTTCGGCAGCCGAAATTTCGGTGCATCCCTAGTGGCCACACAAAATATTGACACTTTAGGCCCAATTTGGACATTTTCACTTAGGGTGTACTCACTTTTTATGCCAGCGGTTTAGACAGCAAATTTACACTGTTATACAAGCTGTACACTCCCTACTTTTCCATTGTAGCAAAGTGTCATTTCTTCAGTGTTGTCACATGAAAATATAGAATAAAATATTTACAAAATGTGAGGGGTGTACGCACTTTTGTGAGATGCTGTGTGTGTAATTTATATATATATATATATATATATATATATATATATATATATATATATAATTAATTTAAATTTTAGCAGAGACCCCGGAGAATAAGATGGCGGTAGTTGCAGTATTTTGTGTCACACTGTATTTGCGCAGCGGTCTTTCAAAAGCAATTTTGGGGGAAAAGTACACTTCAACGAATCAAAAAACAAAACAGTAAAGTTGTAAAAGATTATTTTTTTGTATAATGTAAAAGATGATGTTACGCCGAGAATCGTGATCTGTATTCTAAACCAAAAAATCGTGGTTCTCATTTTATCCAGAATCGTGCAGATCTAGTGTAAACCCATTGCCATTGCTGGAGAGAGACTGCACCTTGGCTTGGCATAAACCCATGGCCATTGCTAAAGAGAGACTGGACCCAAGCTTGGTGTAAATTTATGGCCATTGATGGAGAGAGACTGTACTCTGGCTCGTTGTAAGCCCATTGCCATTGCTGGAGAGAGACTGCACCTTGGCTTGGCATAAACCCATGGCCATTGCTAAAGAGAGACTGGACCCAAGCTTGGTGTAAATTTATGGCCATTGATGAAGAGAGACTGTACTCTGGCTCGTTGTAAGCCCATTGCCATTGCTGGAGAGAGACTGGACCCAGGCTTGGTGTAAATTCATGGCCATTGCTGGAGAGACTGGTCTCTGGCTTGTGTAAGCCCATGGCCATTGCTGGAGAGAGACTGGACCCAGGCTCGGTGTAAATTCATGGCCATTACTGGAGGGACTGGTCTCTGGCTTGGTGTTCATTGTCATTGCTGGAAAGAGACTGGACCTTGGCTTGGTGTAAACCCATGGCCATTGCTGGTAAGAGACTGGACCTTGTCTTGAGTAAAACCCATGGCCATTGCTGGAAAGAGACTGGACCTTGGCTTGATGTAAATCTATGGCCATTGCTGGAGAGAGACTGGACTCTGGCTTTGTGTAAACCCATAGTCATCGCTAGAGTGAGACTGGACCCAGACTTGGTATAAACCCATGACCATTGCTAGAAAGAGACAGAGGATTCAGACAAATATGTCTCTCTGTCACATTGTGGGGGGTAGTGTTCCTTGTGTCCTTTTCCATAGTCAAAGCAGGGAATACCTCCAAAGTGAGGAAATCCCTGGTTGTCACCAGAACTATTTTCCCATTACAGTGCCTTGCAAAAGTATTCACTCCCCCTTGGCTTTTTACCTATTTTGTTACATTACAGCCTTTAGTTCAATGTTTTTTTAATCTGAATTATATGTGATGGATCAGAACACAATAGTCTAAGTTGGTGAAGTAAAATTAGAAAAATATATACATAAACTATTTTTCAGAAAAAAACCTGATAATTGGCATGTGCCTATGTAATTCTTTGTTATGAAACCCATAAAAAAGCTTTGGTGCAACCAATTACCTTCAGAAATCACATAATTAGTGAAATTAGTGAAATGACGTCCACCTGTGTGCAATCTAATGCCCTGTACACACGGTCAGATTTTCCGACGGAAAAAGTGCGATCGGATTGTGCTGTCAGAAATTCCGATCGTGTGTGGGCTCCATGGGACTTTTTCCACCGGAATTTCTGACACACAAAGTTTGTGAGCAGGATATCAAATTTTCCGACAACAAAATCCGATCGATTAAATTCCCATCGTGTGTACACAAATCCAACGCACAAAGTGCCACGCATGCTCAGAATAAATTAAGAGACGAAATCTATTGGCTACTGCCCCGTTTATAATCCCGACGTACGTGTTTTACGTCACCGCGTTCAGAATGATCGGATTTTCCGACAACTTTGTGCGACCGTGTGTATGCGAGACAAGTTTGAGCCAACATCCGTCGGAAAAAATCCATGGATTTTGTTGTCGGAATGTCCGATCGTGTGTACAGGGCATAAGTGTCACATGATCTGTCATTACATATACACACCTTTTTGAAAGGCCCCAGAGGCGGCAACACCTAAGCAAGAGGCACCACTAACCAAACACTGCTATGAAGACCAAGGAACTCTCCAAACAAGTAAGGGACAATGTTGTTGAGAAGTACAAGTCAGTGTTAGGTTATAAAAAAATATCCAAAACTTTGATCCCTAGGAGCACCATCAAATCTATCATAACCAAATGGAAAGAACATGGCACAACAGCAAACCTGCCAAGAGACGGCCGCACACCAAAACTCATGGACCGGGCAAGGAGGGCATTAATCAGAGAGGAGCACAGAGACCTAAGGTAACCCTGGAGAGCTGCAGAGTTCCACAGCAGAGACTGGAGTATCTGTACATAGGACCACAATAAGCCGTACGCTCCATAGAATTGGGCTTTATGGCATATTGGCCAGAAGAAAGACATTACTTTCAGCAAAAAACAAAATGGCACGTTTTGAGTTTGCGAAAAGGCATGTGGGAGACTCCCAAAATGTATGGAGGAAGGTGCTCTGGTCTGATGAGACTAAAATGGAACTTTTTGGCCATCAAAGAAAACGCTATGTCTGGCACAAACCCAACACATCACATCACCCAAAGAACACCATCCCCACTGTGAAACATGGTGGTGGCAGCATCATGCTGTGGGGATGTTTTTCAGCAGTCGGGACTGGGAAACTGGTCAGAGTTGAGGGAAAGATGGATGGTGCTAAATACAGGGATATTCTTGAGCAAAACCTGTAGCACTCTGTGTGTGTGATTTGAGGCTAGGATGGAGGTTCACCTTCCAGCAGGACAATGACCCCAAACACACTGCTAAAGCAACACTTGAGTGGTTAAAGGGGAAACATGTAAATGTGTTGGAATGGCCTAGTCAAAGCCCAGACTTCAATCCAATAGAAAGTCTGTGGTCAGACTTAAAGATTGCTGTTCACAAGCGCAAAACCATCCAACTTGAAGGAGCTGGAGCAGTTTTGCAAAGAGGAATGGGCAAAAATCCCAGTGGTAAGATGTGGCAAGCTCATAGAGACTTATCCAAAGAGACTTGGAGCTGTGATAGCCGCAAAAGGTGGCTCTACAAAGTAGAGCTGCACGATTCCGGCTAAAATCACGATTTTTTTGCTTAGAAGATAGATTACGATTCTCGCGGCGTAACATCACCTTTCACATTAAAACAAAAAAATTGGGCTAACTTTACTGTTTCGTTTTTTTTTTTTAATTCATTGAAGTGTATTTTTTCCCAGAAAATTGCATTTGAAAGACCGCTGGGCAAATACAGTGTGACATAATATATTGCAGCAATTGCCATTTTACTCCCTAGGGTCTCTGCTAAAATATATATAATGTTTGGGGGTTCCAAGTCATTTTCTAGCAAAAAATATTGATTTTAACTTAAGAAAGAAGTGTCAGAAAAAGATTTAGACTTTAAGTGGTTAAACTTCCTGCATTTACAGGTTGTTGAAAACTTGGCAGACTGCCTGGATTATTTATTTACACAGAAGTTCTATCCCTTTAATCCAAGAAGGAAGCTTAGTTACAATGTTTCAAGTTAAAAGACTTGGCAGACTGCCCGGATGTTTTCTTTTGATGGCTGAGTGAGCAGATAAAGTCTCTCCACTTGTTATATGAAAGAATCTGCAACCTCTGCAGGAGAGATCATCAGGGGAGGTGAATCGAGATCACGATTTTTTAACGATTTAATTGTGCAGCTCTACTACAAAGTATTGACTTTAGGGGGGGGGTGAATAGTTATGCACATTGACATTTTCTGTTATTTTGTGCTATTTGTTGTTTGCTTTACAATAAAAAAAAAAATCTTCAAAGTGTGATGCAAATCCTCAAACAATCCATGTTAATTCCAAGGTTGTGAGGCAACAAAACATTAAAAATGCCAAAGGGGTGAATGCTTTTGCAAGGCACTGTAAGTAGTTGGAGTTTCTGACAAGTTGGCTATTTTGACAAAACATTGGCAATGAGAAAAAAAAGCAAAAAAAAAAAAAAAAAGCATGAGATTTCCCCCAATGCATACCAGGCCCTTTGGGTATGTTATGGATTTTAGGGGAACCCCTTGCCAAAATATATATTTAAAAATTACACCGCATTTCACATCGCCTCTGAGTGTTCACGTGACCGGCTGGCTCTCTCTTTTACCTGCAGTGAGCGGGGCCAAGATTCCCCTGCTGACGTCACTCGGGAGGAGAGGATGGGGAGAGCAGATAGCAGGGCTACGGATGACGGAGGCACGAAAACTGACCACGGTGTCAGGGCTCAGCAGCCATGATGAACCGTTGTCAGTTTACAAAGGGGAGGCCAGAAACTGGCAGGATCAGCCAGGTATTTCAGGTGATACAGGGGGCCAAATGACACAGCACAAGCACTGTGCTGTATAACATGCTTTTCAAATGACGAAGGGATGGTGCAGCTCTCATTCTGGGAGGACGTCATATGAAGGCGCCCCAGAACGACCGATATCACACGCCCGCCCGGAGACGTGTTGCTAGGACACGGCGCGACCACGATCTCTGTAAAGAGCTGCGGCCACGGCTCTATAACCATGTGATCGGCTGTGTCCAATCACAGCCGGTCACATGTAAATACAGAAGTGCCGTGAATCGGCTTTCATTGCCTCACACTGACAGAGTGTGTGGCGAGGAGTGCAGATCAGTGGCATTTCCTTGCAGAGGAGACCTGGGCAGGTAATCAGGGCACTGATCGTCAGTGCCTTGATTACAGGAAAGCCCCAACAGTGCCACCAATCAGTGCCCATAAGTGATGCCAGTCAGTGCCTCCCATCAGTGTCTGCTCATCAGTGCCGCCTATCACTGCCCACCAGTGCTGCATTTCAGTGCCACCTATCAGTGTGGCATATTAGTGCCTCCTCATCAGTGCCACCTAATCAGTGCCCATAAGTGCCGCCTCATCAGTGCCCATAAGTGCCGCCTCATCAGTGCAGTCTCATCGGCGCACATCAGTGAAGGAGAAAAATTACTTACGGTATTTATTGGTGTAGAACACGCACTTTTTCACCCTGAAAATCAGCTGCAAAGAGTATGTGCGTGTTATACGCCGATACTGCAATTTGGGCTGCCTAGGAGGGAACGGGGAGGGGGGCGGGATGAGCGCCGTCCGATTACATACAATGAGAATCTCCTGTCTACTCAGCGGCCACTGTAATAGGAAGTTCCGTCTCCTGGGCCGACATTGGACCAGTGATCTGTCTATCATAGAAGCCAGTCCAGGAGGCGGGACTTTGTATTAAAGAAGCCGTAAACAGGAGATTCTCGCTGTATGTAATCTGACGGCGCTCGTCCCGCCCCCCTCCCTGTACCATCTGAGGCTGCAGTAATCTGAGGTGAGGCTGCAGATGGGCATTGATCAGGCTGCATTGATGGGCAATTGTGAGGCTGTAGATGGGCATTGATCAAGCTGCATTGATGGGCAATTGTGAGGCTGCAGATGGGCATTGATCAAGCTGCATTGATGGGCAATTGTGAGGCTGCAGATGGGCAATGGTGAGGCTGCATTGATGGGCAATGGTGAGGCTGCATTGATGGCCAATTGTGAGGCTGCAAGTAAATCAAGTAAATCAAAAAACTTTGTCTGCGCTAACCAAGGATCAGTAATAATGTACAAGAAGCAAATATAAGCATACAATTAAAAATAAACATATGAAAATATATAAAAATATATAACAGTCATGTGTGCTATTAATCAGTGATAAATAATTAAAGTGCAACATGCAAAAAAATCTCAAATCCAAGTGCTCATAAAATATCAAAAAGTGTGTTCACTCCTCCTATAAAGTGATATACAAGTTCCATAAAGTTCATAAACGCAAAGTTCATAAATGACAGAACTCAAAGTGCATAGATCTAATGTCCATCATCAGTGTTATCCATCGTGCTCATTCAAAATTGTGTATACAGGGATATAAAGCATGCTTTAGTGTCAGTGCTCTCCAGTGACCCCCAACAGCAGATGCGCTCACCTCTAAGCTTGTGACACAGTAACTAAACTATGTCTGAAAACGCATGGGAGCCCCTCCACGGCTCTAATTGGTATGCAGACGCTGACCTCCAATTTGCTCAAATATCATCACGATTCATAAAATAGGGAAACAGAGAAACTCCATAATGTAATAAGTCCAACAATTTATTATAAAATAAGTACTTCCCTTCATAGGGATACTCACATTGTGTAGGTGCGTGAGTGCACCATTCTAATCAAGGTTATACAATGTATGGAACGCTGGTACGCTGGTTCATGAACGCCGTACCAGCGTTCCATACATTGTATAACCTTGATTAGGATGGTGCACTCACGCACCTACACAATGTGAGTATCCCTATGAAGGGAAGTGCTTATTTTATAATAAATTGTTGGACTTATTACACTATGGAGTTTCTCTGTTTCCCTATTTTATGAATCGTGATGATATTTGAGCAAATTTGAGGTCAGCGTCTGCATACCAATTAGAGCCGTGGAGGGGCTCCCATGCGTTTTCAGACATAGTTTAGTTACTGTGTCACAAGCTTAGAGGTGAGCGCATCTGCTGTTGGGGGTCACTGGAGAGCACTGACACTGAAGCATGCTTTATATCCCTGTATACACAATTTTGAATGAGCACGATGGATAACACTGATGATGGACATTAGATCTATGCACTTTGAGTACTGTCATTTATGAACTTTGCGTTTATGAACTTTATGGAACTTGTATATCACTTTATAGGAGGAGTGAACACACTTTTTGATATTTTATGAGCACTTGGATTTGAGATTTTTTTGCATGTTGCACTTTAATTATTTATCACGGATTAATAGCACACATGACTGTTATATATTTTCATATGTTTATTTTTAATTGTATGCTTATATTTGCTTCTTGCACATTATTACTGATCCTTGGTTAGCGCAGACACAGTTTTTTTATTTACTTTTATCACTTACACGGATATGAAACGTGGTTAGTGTTTGCTGCTTGCCCTTATTAGGATATTCACCTGAAAGGCATTAACCCATTTGTGGCTCGCAAGACTATTTTATATTTTTTTTTTTTGGTTTTTTTGTAAAGTCTTTATTTTAGTAACATTTTGGTATAAAAGACTACACACATTATACAAATGCTACGCATAACATGTAAAAAAAACATTTCAGGTACGGTCTAGAGCTAAAAGGTTAAGGTGGACCCAAGGTGCCAATAGGATCAGGGGCTTCTAATGAGTTCCTGAATCTAAATGGTCTTGAGACCTTAAATTGGTCAGATATTGGCCACAAACCTCCAGAAGAGGTGTATGAGTTGGAGT
Organism: Aquarana catesbeiana; assembly: GCF_042186555.1. Classification (NCBI taxonomy): domain Eukaryota; kingdom Metazoa; phylum Chordata; class Amphibia; order Anura; family Ranidae; genus Aquarana; species Aquarana catesbeiana. Next base: position 647,571,299 of record NC_133328.1, on the reverse strand, counting down.
GGTTACATGGGGAGTCATCCTCCATCAGCGATCCAGGCAGAGGAGGGCAGTAGCCTCCTACAACCTCGCCCTTCTCGCTGTTCCTAGGAGGACATTTCTCCCCCTGCCCCGTCCGACAGGAAGCGGAGGAAGTATGCCTCCGCCTCCGTGTGACGAGGCAGTTCTCTTACTGCCAATCATCTCCACCTTGAGTTCAGACGAACAAGAAGTATCTTAAATGAGAACCGCCTGATAACAGAGACGTTAAGTAGTCCTATAAACAAAAATATGGATAGTAATAAAAGGTGGAAAAGGAGTAAGAGTAAAGGAATAGCGGGTAGAAAAGGGTCAGAGGGGGAGAAAGGTAAAGGGGAAGGGATATGGAGCATACCTCTTAGCCCAAGAAGGCTCTTTTGGTCTGTGCCGGGCGAGTCTCCCAATAATATATCTTCTTTATGGCAAGTAAAGTTAAAGTATGTCTTTCAATGGGTCTTGTTTGCGTTATCTAAGCGGGATCGTAAGGATGGTTCTGCTAACTCTAGTAGTGCCATGTCCAAGCTCGAAGGCATATGGTTCGGATCGAACACATAGTCTTTCCATGGGCCCCATATAATTTCAAAACGTTCTGTCTTTCCTTTACATGATGCTATCCAATATTCTGCTTCCCTAATATCGTTCACTTTTTTTATCCAATCTTCTTTTGAAGGAACCCTAGATTGTTTCCAATAAATTGGAACAAGGCGCCTAGACGCGTTTAGTAGATGTGGAAGTACACTCCTTTTATATCCACCAATCGGTGTCAAGGGGACATGCAGGAGGAAATAGGCTGGGGACAGAGGAATATCCAGATCTAAGATTTCTTTCACACTAGACTTAATGTCTTTCCAGTATGACTTGATCAGAGGGCACTCCCACCAAATGTGTAGGAGTGTGCCTCTGTGGCCACATCCCCTCCAACATTGATCCGACACCGCTGGGTAGATACGAGCCAAATCAGCCGGTACTCTGTACCAGCGTGATAGAATCTTATAGTTTGTTTCTTGGGTTTTGGTTTCCATAGTGCTCGAATGAGTGAGTTGGTATAGGTGCGTGAGTTGGGTTGTGGAAAAGTCTAACTGTAAATCCCTCTCCCACGCCCGTATGTAAGTTGTTCTGAGGTTATCAGTGGTACCTAATAAGCGATACATTTCTGAGATCAGGCGTGGGATCGGGTCTTCCTCAATAAAGAGTTGTTCAAATGGAGTGAGAGTGGAAATGTCCCTTATGGAATGTCCATGAATTTCAAAAAAGTGGTGGAGCTGCCTATATCTCCAGAAATTCATTTTGGAACCTCAATGTTCACGTTGCAGTGTTTCATAACTCATCAGTTTGCCATCTTTCATTAATTTTCCGCAACTGGCATTTCCATCATCCACCCATGGGCCGAAAAAGGCCATTTGTTCGCCTGGTGGGAACCAAAGGAACCCTCCTAACGGAGCAAGCGGGGATATTGGTGGAGATAATTTTAGAGCTATGTTCACTGTGTCCCAAACAGAAAGAACATGGGTCGTCAACGGGGAGGTTGTATCTGACAACCCTCGGTATTCACGTGGTAGCCATGGAGCAAAGGCCAGGTTCCTGCCGGCCAGCCACTTTTCCAGGGAGACCCATAATTTGGACCGGGTGTGGAATCGCCAGTTAAGGATCCTCTGGAGAGCGATGGCTCTGTAGTATTTTAAGATGTCTGGAATCCCCAAACCCCCTGTTAGTTTTGAGCGCTTCAGGATGTTCATAGCTATTCTAGGCTTTTTTGCATTCCACACAAATCTGGTTAGTATGCTATTAATTTGAGAAAAGAAATGTTTGGGCAGGGGAATTGGTATCATTTGTAGAAAAAAAAGTATTCGGGGCAAAATATTCATTTTTATGATGTTGATGCGACCTATCCATATAAACGCAGTCTTTGTCCAGATGGACAGATCTTTTTTAATTGTGTTAAGTAACGGTGGAAAATTTGTAGTATAGAGGGTATCAAGACTATCTGTTAATTGTATACCCAAGTACCGAATGGAGGATTTGGCCCAGGTGAAGGGGAACGAAGCTTGTAAGCTGTTAGTCAATGCAGGGGTCAAGTGGATCGGCAGAATTTCAGACTTGGAGAAATTAATTTTAAAATTAGAAAGTGATCCAAATAATTTTAATTCTTTCATCAGGACTGGCAACGAGATTAGGGGTTCTGAGAGGTGGAATAATACGTCCTCTGCGTATGCGGACAATTTATGTTCATTATTTCCTACCTTCAGGCCCCTAATGTCAGCATTTGCTCTGACGGTACTCAGTAACGGTTCCAGCACTAAAGCGAAGAGTAGTGGGGAAAGGGGGCACCCCTGTCTCGTGCCATTTCGAATCGCGAATTGGGGGGAAAGCACTCCGTTCACCTTGACCTGTGCGCAGGGGGTAGAATATAGGGCTAAGATAGATGACATCATGCGTGTTCTCAGCCCTAGAGCCTCCAACACTGCTTTGAGGTATGACCAATCGACCCAGTCGAAAGCCTTTTCGGCGTCTGTGGAGAGGATAATGTAAGGTTTAGGGTTAGGGTCTGAGCGTGCCCAATGAATAAGTTGTATTGCTCTTATTGAATTGTCTCTCGCTTCTCTTCCTTTAACCCTTTCATGACTAAGCCTATTTTTGAAATTTGGTGTTTACAAGTTAAAATCCGTATTTTTTGCTAGAAAATTACTTAGAACCCCCAAACATTATATATATTTTTTTAGCAGAGAATCTAGAGAATAAAATGGCGATTATTGCAATATTTTTTATCACACGGTATTTGTGCAGCGGTGTTTTAAACGCAAATTTTTGGAAAAGTAACACTTTCATGAATTTTAAAAAATCCAAACAGTAAAGTTACCCCAATTTTTTTGTATAATGTGAAAGATGATGTTACGCCGAGTAAATAGATACCAAACATGTCACCCTTTATAATTGCACGCACTCGTGGAATGGCGACGAACTACGGTACCTTTGAATTTCCATAGGCGACACTTTAAAAAATTTTTACGGTTACCAGGTTTGAGCTACAGAGGAGGTCTAGGGCTAGAATTATTGCTCTCGCTCTGACGATCGCGGCGATACCTCACATGTGTGGTTTGAACACCGTTTACATATGCGGGCGCGACTTCCGTATGCGTTTTCTTCGCTGCGCGAGCTCACGGGGACGGGGACGCTTTAAAAATTTTTTTTTTTTTAATTTATTTTATTTATTTTTGTACTTTATAAATTGTGTTTAAATTTTTTTTTTTTTTTACTTTTATTGCTGTCACAAGCAATGTAAACATCCCTTGTGACAGTAATATGTGGTGACAGGTACTCTTTAGACCCCCCATCCCTCCTTTACACTTCAAAGTATTCAGATCGCCGAAAACGGCGATTCTGAATACTGTGTACTTTTTTAAATTCGGCGCCATTGGCAGCCGAGTAAACGGGAAGTGACGTCATGACGTCGCTTCCGCGTTTACAACAAGAAGGCTGGAACGAAGCCGCTCGCAGCTTCGTTCCATTCTGCCCCCAGCCGCCGAAGGCAGCCGAACGGACACCGGGCCTCCCGATCGCACGGGAGGCCCGGTAACAGCGGCGGGAGGGGGGGGGGGATGTCCCCTCCCGCTCCTCCGGTATAACAGCCGAGCAGCTTTTAGCCGCATCGGTTGTTATACACGGGTAGCCGATCGCCCGCTGTAAACAACGGTACCGGGATGATGCCTGCAGCTGCGGGCATCATCCCGGTATAACCCCGGAAAGCCGAGTACGCATATCTGCGTACGGTCGGCGGGAAGGGGTTTAAACCCGGTTTGGTCCGGATGGATAATGTGGGGCAAAAGACTCCCGAGTCTATCTGCTAAAACTTTTGCCAAAATCTTAATATCAATATTAAGGAGGGATATGGGCCGGTAACTTTGGGGGAGCATCGGATCTTTACCATCTTTTGGCAACACAGTGATGTGCGCCAAAAGGGCTCCTGGAGGGATGGGTGACCCCTCTGCTGTGGAATTAAAGTAGGTGCACATGTAGGGTAATAGGAGAGGCAGGAAGGTTTTATAATATGTCCCAGTATATCCATCCGGCCCAGGGCTTTTTCCTGTAGGAAGGGACTTCACCACCAATTCAATCTCCCTAGGGGAAATTGGAAGTTCGAGGTCAGTACATTGTTCTGCACTTAGGGGCGGGACGCCAGCTGAGGTTAAGTAATCTATTATGGCAGTGGCTCTGGGTTTCGGAGTATCTGAAGGGTGTTCCGGATTTAAGTTATATAAGCCCGAATAGTAATCTCGGAACCCCGAGGCAATTTTGGAGGACTGGATCAAAATGTCTCCGGTTGGAGAACGAAGCTTTTGTACATAGGTTTGTGCATGCTTCCTGCGGATAGCCCTCGCAAGCATACGGCCGCACTTATTGCCATGTTCGTAATATTTGTGCGATAAGTGCCTGGCTTTCTTGCAAGTCTGTCGATCAAGCAAACGCAGGAACAAGTCTCTCAAATCATTCCGTCTCTGCAATGCCTCGGGGCTCCCATTTTGTTTGTGTTTAAGTTCAGCTTCTTGTAGAGCTGCTAACACTCTGTCAAAATCTGCCTGAAGCATCTTTTTAAGTTTTGCACCAAGGGATATGAATTCCCCTCTGATCACAGCTTTATGGCCCTCCCACACTATGCCCGCGCTAAGGTCATCTGTGACATTTTCTTTGAAGTAATTTGTGATAGTTTCTGACACTTTGGCTACTGCTGCTGTATCATCTAGCAGATTTTCATTCAACCTTCATGTCCAAGCCCCACGGGAGCCGGAGGGGAGGGTGAGAATCACTCCCACTGGTGCATGATCAGATATGGTAATATTCCCAATGGAGGCCGATTGCACGAGCTCTAGTGTGGGGCGGTCCACGTAGATGTGGTCTATGCGAGTGTACACATCATGTACAGCAGAATGGTAGCTAAAGTCTTTCTCCCTAGGGTGAAGAACCCTCCAGCTATCAAGTAACAAGTGAGAGTGAAGGGTTTTTCTAAAATGTTTCAAGAATGCATACGAATGTGATTGACTGGAGCTGGAGGTGTCCATTGAAGGGTCTGGGCTAACGTTAAAGTCCCCTCCTAAAATGACAAAGCCTTCTTTAAATTCTGTCAGCATTTCAAGGGTGTTATCTATGAAAGTGATTTGGTCTGTGTTGGGTGCATAAATTGAGGCAAAGGTAAACTTTCTTCCTGCTATATTACCTTTCAGGAAAATGTAACGGCCCAATGGGTCTATTTTGCTGTCTGAGAGTTGAAAGGCGCAGGTCCTATGAATTGCGATCGTGCTGCCTTTAGATTTAGAGGAAAGGGAGGTACTATGGAACCATTGATTAAATATGTGGGTAGGAAGCCTAGGTATGGAATGATGGGTGAAGTGGGTTTCCTGTAGGAAAACCACTTGAGCTTTTAGCTTTTTAAGTTCCCACCAGAGTTTATTTCTTTTCCCAGGGGAGCAGAGGCCTCTAATGTTGTAGGATATTACCTTAATAGTAGACATATTGACGTAGGTAGCAGGGAGGACGTTGAGTGATCAGACTCGCCCCGGCACAGGATCCAGAGCAGTAGAACGCTCCTAGGGAGAAAAGAGAAGGGTGGACAGATGGGGAGAGGCAAGAAAAACAGATGGTTAAAGGAACGTAAAAAAAAACCTGATAAATTAACAACAACAATATAATGCAGTAATAACGAAGTCTGTAAACAAAACCTCGGTGTGTTAGGTGGGGGGGTCTCCCCTCCTAAGAGGGAGGACCCCAGACCCAAACCTAGTGTCCCGAAAAGGGACCATACCCAATTGAGGGTGGCCTACGTGGGGAAACGTGAGCCTATACATAAAGGAGAGGGAAGGGACCCCATCTCCTATCACCGCATCTGAGAAGAGGCTGGAGAATGGGGAAGGGGGGTATATTCTGCTAGGTAGCTCAGAGTCTACTATATCCTAAATGGGACCAAAGTATTCAGCAGATAAAAATATATGAAAGGGGGAAAATTGGGAACGGCGAAAAATAAGGAAAAAAGAAGAATCAAAAATTAGGAGAAAAACTGTGTTTCCTGTCCCTCTCTTTTCTTCTCTCTTTTTTTCTCCTTAATAGAATGTAAGTCCCATCCTAATCATGAGTTGCCATATTCAGCAGACTGGGTTGAGAGATAGAAACAGACCATCTCTGAGGGATTTAAGCTCTAATATAGGTAGGGTCAAAGTTCAGCTAGGAAGAGCTCTTCATTCCAATTACAGCTTGTAGAGGGAACGCACATCAGGGGTATCTGACAATGCTTCTGAATCGAAAACATGAGGTGACAGTGGTCTCCAAAGGGGTCCGGAGGGGTCTCTACTTCAGTCAGGAGTCCTGGTTCAGGTGCTGCCTGTCTCTCCGTCTGTTTTTGCGTGTAACTGTCGACCTGGTTTGCGAGAGATGTTGCATCGGTGCATCAGATGGTCCTCTCCAATCTGGGAAATCAATAGGTCCCAAACCAAGAGTTGAGAGAAAGTGGGGTAGGTCATCTTTATTACGTAAGGTGACTTGTCTGCCATCTTTAGTCACTTGCAGGTAAAAAGGGAAGCCCCAACGATACGATAGTCCTGCTTCCTGGATCACCGTCAAAAGGGGAGGCAGAGCCCTGCGTTGCATTAAGGTGCGCCTGGATATGTCTTGGTAGAAGAATAAACACGCTCCGTCGAAGTCATAAAATGGCTTGTTGCGCATTTTTTGCATGATGCTGTCCTTAAGAGTGTATTTGTGAAGCTTGCAAATTATGTCTCTGGGGTTATCAGCATCTTGAGATGGAGGTCTTAACGCTCTGTGTGCTCTATCTATTTCGATGGGTGCAGAGGCCGGTAAACCCAGAATGTCTCTGAAAATGTCCGTTAGTGTAGGAATAATATCTCTGGAAGCCGTGGCTTCTGGCAGACCCTTGATCCTGATATTAGCCCTCCTACTACGATTTTCAACGTCATCTAATTGACATAGCAATGTTTCAATTTGCTGGTCTTGTATTCTGCACCTAGATTGCAGTAGAGCAATGGTGGGGAGAGCCTCCTCTAGCTTCTCCTCCAGAGATTCCATTCTGTTGCCCAGGTGTGAGGTATCAGCCTTAAGCTGGGCTATGTCTTCAGTGAATGCTTTCTCCACTCTAGATGTGAAGCGTTCTAGGTCTTCTCTGGTGGGGAGGGACATAATATGGCGTCTAATGTCCTCTTCACTTAAGAAGTCTGACACTTCAGAGCGACCATCCAGGGATACAGGGGACGCTGGAGGGACAGATTCACTCACCGAGCTTGGGGATGGAGCTTGTGAGGCCGGTGAGTCCATTGCTTTTAATGTCCGACTTGTAGCTGCAGCTGGCTGAGATGATTTGACTGTCTTCTGTGTTTTCCCGGCCGGCGCCATCTTGGAAGCAGCGCGGCCTTGTCCTCGGGTCCCGGGAAAGTAGGATTCTAGCTGTCCCTGCCGGTATTTGTCCGTCCGCTGTGGCTCAGAAGACTGCTGAGCCCGCTGTGACATGTGGGGAGCCGTTAAACACCGGTATTCCCCGTTTTAGCTGTGAATGCTGCGGCGGTGAGACGGAGCTGAGGCAAGACACAACCTCACTCCTCCATAGCCAGGACACGCCCCCGACTATTTTATATTTTAATGGTGAGGCTGCATTGATGGCCAATGGTGAGGCTGCATTGATGGGCAATGGTGAGGCTGCATTGATGGGCAATATTGAGGCTGCATTGATGGGCAATGGTGAGGCTGCATTGATGGGCAATGGTGAGGCTGCATTGATGGGTACTGACCCTTATGTTGCTTCAAAAGTTCTTTATTTAAAATTTTAGTTTTTTTTCCTGAAAATTCCCATCTAAAATGAAGGTGCGTGTTATACGCCTGTGCGTGTTATATGCCGATAAATACGGCATTTACAAAATTTACTGACAGAAAAAGAATGAAAAACTTTATTTTTATTTTTTTTTCAAAATTTTCGCTTTTTTTTTTTTGTAAAAAATTAAAAATCCCAGCAGTGCTTAAATACCACCAAAAGAAAGCTCTATTTGTGTAAAGAAAAAGATAAAAAAAAAAAAATTTGTGTACAGTGTTGCATGATCGCACAATTGTCATTCAAAGTGTGAGAGCGCTGAAAGCTACAAAAAATATGGCCTGGGCAGGAAGGGGGTGAAAGTGCCCGGTATTGAAGTGGTTAAAGGAACAGGATCTTTGTTAAACCCCCCCCCCCAAAAAAAACAAAAACAAACAAGAAAAACGCTTTAATAAACTAAACTGAACTAAACAAAACTACTAAACTAATTCCCGGAACGAATCCACCAAACTAAATTAGTAACATAACATTTATCCGAAACAGAAGAAATCTCTCTGTTCTGCACATGTCTGCCCCGCCCCACAGTTCTCTCTGATCTACATATCCCAGGACAGTAATGGAGAACCTTGGCACCCCAGATGTTTTAGAACTATTTCCCATGATGCTCATGCACTCTGCAGTGTAGTTGAGCATCATGGGAAATGTAGTTCCAAAACATCTGGGGGTGCCAAGGTTCTCCATCACTGTCCTAGGAGGTCTTTAGTTTGCTTTCATTCAATAAGTCTCTGTAAATACCATACCTGTGGTATCAATCTGGAAGCTGGAAATCACCTTTGTGGACAGTGATCTCCACTAGCTTCCAGGTACCACCCAGAGAGGCTGCCCTGCTGCACTGTGAACACAGGAGGTCAGCCGCTCTTCCTTTTTTTTTTTTTTTTAAATGTTTTATCAAAGAAAAAGGACAGAGCAGAGAACATTCCAACAGAAATAGACAGGTAAAGAACAAAGGTGGAGTGGAGAAAAAAAGGGGGGGGGGGGGGGATGGAAGGCGCGTGATCTAACACATGAATCAAAGTGATATTGTTTATTCATAAACAAAATGGATGATATACAAAGAAATTACCACGAGTTCATACAAACTAGGTTACAAGATATTCATTAACCACTTACCGACCGGCTCCTCTACATATACGTCGGCACTTTGAAGATGGATATCTCGGTAACGGCAGCAGCTGTTGCCACAACCGAGGTATCCATCTTTACAGGAACCGGTTCTGTGTACGATAATGGTGGTCTCTGTGGCGGGTTCGCCGCGAGATCACCGTTATCGGCAGCGGGAGAGGTGCCAACCCCCCCCTCCCGCCACTCTCCCACGCCCTCCGCCGCTTACCGGAGCCGCCGGTAGCGGCGGAGGCGATCGGGACCTTTCTGTGCCTGGGTATGGAGACAAGTGAGGCTAAGATGGCCGCCACCTGTCTCCATACCATTGGACGGCTGAAGCGACATCATTACGTCAGCTCCGCCCACTTTTCTTAAAAGGAATTTTTTTTTTATGTCATTTTTTCAAACGACTTTTATTTGTTTTTTATTTTTTTGCATTTTTGTCCAAATATGAGATCTGAGGACTTTTTGACCCCACATCTCATATGTAAGAGGACCTGTCATGCTTTTTTCTATTACAAGGGATGTTTACATTCCTTGTAAAAGGAATAAAAGTGACACCATTTTTTTTTTAAAACAGTGTAAAAATAAATAAAATATTGTAAAATAAATAATAAAAATCAAAAAAACATTTTTTTAAACCCCCCCCGTCCCGGCAAGTAGCGCCTGCATATGAAAACGGTGGTCAAACCACACATGTGAGGTATCGCCGCGACCGGTAGAGTGAGAGCAATAATTCTAGCCCTAGACCTCCCCTGTAGCGCAAAACATGCAACCTGTAGAATTTTTTAAACGTCGCCTATGGAGATTTTTAAGGGTAAAAGTTTGACGCCATTCCACGAGCGGGCGCAATTTTGAAGCGTGACATGTTGGGTATCAATTTACTTGGCGAAACATTATATTTCACAATATAAAAAAAAAAAATTGGGCTAACTTTACTGTTGTCTTATTTTTTTTATTCAAAAAAGTGATTTTTTTCCAAAAAAAGTGCGCTTATAAGACCGCTGCGCAAATACGGTGCAAAAAAAGTATTTCAATGACCGTTATTTTATTCTCTAGGGTGTTAGAAAAAAAAGAATATATAAGGTTTGGGGGTTCTAAATAATTTTCTAGCAAAAAAAAACTGTTTTAAACATGTAAATACCTAAAAATCCAAAACGAGGCTGGTCCTTAAGTGGTTAAAAATGTAGTTATGCCCATACAAGGGCAAATGCTCAAGGTAGGCTAACGCGTTTCGAGGTGTTCCCTCTTCATCAGAGCCTTGGAAAGTAAAAGAAAGTCTGCAAGATGTGGTGGATATACATGGAGAGGGGTGGCTGATTAGGAGATGTGTCCCATAGTGAGTGATGTATTCTCCTTTACTCTAGAAGTATCCACATCACATCGCTCTAGATGAGATAAATACCAAATGTATGTGTTCGAATAATTAAGGTTCTAGTAGAAGGCACGTGTGTACAAAAGAACAAAGGTGTCCAGTACACATCCCATAATGGGAAAAATACAATCCTGAAGCCGTGTACACACGACTGGACTTTTCAGCATCAAACGCCTGACGGTCTTTCCGACGGAGTTACGACGGACTTTCGGATGACCGGACTTGCCCACACACGAATGGACTAAAGTCTGTTCTTTTGAATGTGATGACTTACGAAGGGACTAGAATAAGGAAGTTCGTAGCCAATAGCGTCCTTTTTTTGTCCGTCAAAATCCAAAAGAGAAAGCGCCTCATTCAGTATCAAAGATTTATTAAGATGTAAAAGCAATTAAAAACACTTACATAAAAGTAAACAGATTGCCGCTTCCATAAAGAAATGAACCCAAAGTGTGTCACGTATCCAGTTAAGTGGGGCTGATGTATACCGAGCGGACGGCCGCGGACCTCCGCTCAGAGATGCCGGCTGTGTGGGCGAAAATATGGGAGAGTTACTTCCGCGTTCCAACAGACCACGTGGATGATGACGTCACTAAGGTCATTCAGGTTCGCTGGGGACCACTACGCGTTTCTGAGCATGCGCAACGCCCGTAATGAGCATGCGCGCTCCTTTATCAAGACTTGATAAAGGAGCGCGCATGCTCATTACGGGCGTTGCGCATGCTCAGAAACGCGTAGTGGTCCCCAGCGAACCTGAATGACCTTAGTGACGTCATCATCCACGTGGTCTGTTGGAACGCGGAAGTAACTCTCCCATATTTTCGCCCACACAGCCGGCATCTCTGAGCGGAGGTCCGCGGCCGTCCGCTCGGTATACATCAGCCCCACTTAACTGGATACGTGACACACTTTGGGTTCATTTCTTTATGGAAGCGGCAATCTGTTTACTTTTATGTAAGTGTTTTTAATTGCTTTTACATCTTAATAAATCTTTGATACTGAATGAGGCGCTTTCTCTTTTGGATTTTTATGTACGTATGGAGAGCTGACTTCACTCTACAGGAAGCTGCCCTTGGTATCACAGCTGCATAGACTTCCCTGGCTCCCACATTTACCCTTATTACGGATCATCTACACATCATAGACTTTTTCCCTCTATGGATTATTATTGTCTTCATTTATAGAGAGAGTGATCCATTCATACATCTTGGACCTATTTTTCTGTTATATCCTCCGACTTTAGCGCTGTTACATTATCATTTTTTTTGTCCGTCGGACTAGCATACAGACGAATGGATTTTTCGACCGGACTCGAGTCCGTCGGAAAGATTTGAAACATGTTCCAAATCTAAAGTCCGTCTGATTTTCAACAGAAAAAGTCAGTTGAAGGTCCGGTGAAGCCCACACACTTTCGGATTGTCCAACGGATTCATTCCGTCGGACCAGTCCGGTCGAAAAGTCCGCCCGTGTGTACAGGGCATAAGACTCAGTACAGCTCGTGTTTTAAAAGTGTTTACATCATAAATAAAATTTTTCTCCACAGTCATGGGAAAATAGGCTCCACCCACTACAAGCTTCGTACAAGAGGGAGCGGAGTCAAGTCCAGTCACCCTGCACAAGAAGAGAGAATAGCAGTGGGCGGTCTTTATTACAGGAAGTCTCACACTGGACTACTGCACAGATGTGTAATGCCGTGTACACAGGGGCGGACTTTTCGACCAAACTGGTCCGACGGAACAAATCCGTTGGACAATCCGACCGTGTGTGGGCTTCATCGGACCTGCAGCTGACTTTTTCTGTCGAAAATCAGATGGACTTTAGATTTGGAACATGTTTCAAATCTTTCCGACGGACTCGAGTCCGGTCGAAAAATCCGCTCGTCTGTATGCTAGTCCGACGGACGAAAACCGACGCCAAGGCAGCTATTGGCTACCAACTTCCTTATTTTAGTCCGGTCGTACGTCATCACGTACGAATCCGTCGGACTTTGGTGTGATCGTGTGTAGGCAAGTCCGTTCGTTCAAAAGTCAGTCTGAAAGACCGTCGGACCTTTGATGCCGAAAAGTCCGCCCTTGTGTACATGGCATAAGAAATTACGAGGTGTGTCTAAAAAGTTCGGTGAATGGTCCGACATCTCAACAGCAACATGGGCCAGGTGAGCACATGGCTATCCAGAGAAGCACCACTTAGCGCGGAGTACACGTGACTGTTAAGGTACACCCGCTGCGGGCAGTGGAACGTAGCCAGTGTGAGAGGTAGGCTCACAGTGCAATGGAGCAACAGCGATGGAGGCGCATGGAATGTTGGTGAAAGTGGTATGGGACGCAAGCCGCGAGCAGAAAATGTGGTAATGACTGGTTCGAACGCTTTAGCGACGGGAAGGAAGCGACTAAGGATGAGACGCGTTCGGGTCGGCCGTCGACGAGCAGAACCCCAGACGTGATCGAGCGAGTGCGACAAATACTGGCACGACTTCTGTGACTGACTCTACGACTTGATGGTGGAGGTATTGGGCGTTATTAAGGACACGGTGCGCACCATCGATTAGGGTAAGTGGAAGACCTGTTCCCGATGGAAACATCTGAAAATTTCATTACCGTGTGTGACCAGGATCCATCCTTTCTGCCAACCATCATCACAGGGGATGAGCCCTGGTGCTACCAGTTCCAATGGGAAATCCAAGCGGCAATTGGTGGAATAGCGTTCACCGTCTTCCCCGCGACCCAAAAAGAGTCAAGGTCAAGACAATGTTGATTGCCTTCTTCGACAACAATGGCATCATCCATAAGGAATTCGTTCATGAGGGTCAAACCGTGAACACCGCATTCTACGAGGAAGTTTTGAAATGGTTGCTACGACGCACCCGCCGCGTTTGGCTAGAGTCAAACAGAACTGGATGGTGGCTGTTGCTGCAAGATAACGCACCTGTGCACTGCGCGATCCGCGTGCGCCAATTCTCGGCTCAGCACGGCGTACCTGTTCTCGATCATCCACCGTACTCCCCTGATCTGGTGCCTGTGGACTTCTTTCTGTTTTCCTGCCTGAAGAGCGTCATGACCGGCGCACGTTTTGCGGCAATCCAAGAATGCGTGACAGCGGTTCTGCCATCGATTTACTTCAATCGCCTTCGCTGACAGTTTCCTGAAGATTTATGTACGTTGCCAAAAATGTCTTGTGAAGGATGTCGATTATTTTGAGGGCTAATAAAAGGTGATTTGTTTGTTTTCTGATTCTATTCACCAAACTTTATAGACACGCCTCGTATACAGAGCACACCAAGATTCCAGAATAAACAATAAATCCTGTATTTGTCTGTGGTCACAGGTGCACTTTGTTTTGGGGGGTTAGTGTATATGGGAATCGCACTCAGGAGAAAGTTAAAGCGGTATTAACCACTTAAGGACCAGACCTCTCTTTGAGATTTGTTGTTTACAAGTTAAAAACATTTTTTTTGTTAGAAAATTACTTAGAACCCCCAAACATTATACATTTTTTTTCCTAACACCCTAGAGAATAAAATGGCGGTCGTTGCAATACTTTTATGTCACACCGTATTTGCGCAGCGGTCTTACAAGCGCACTTTTTTCGAAAACAATACAATTTGAATTTAAAAATAAGACAACAGTAAAGTTAGCCGAATCTTTATTTATATTGTGAAAGATAATGGTACGCCGAGTAATTTGATACCCAACACGTCGCGCTTCAAAATTGCGCCCGCTTGTGGAATGGCGACAAACTTTTACCCTTAAAAATCTCCATAGACGACGTTTAAAAAAAATTGTACAGGTTGCATGTTTAGACTTACAGAGGAGGTCTAGGGCTAGAATTATTGCTCTCGCTCTACCGATCGCGGCGATACCTCACATGTGTGGTTTGAACACCGTTTTTTTATGTGCGGGCGCTACTAGCGTATGCGTTCGTTTCTGCACACGAGCTCGACGGGACGCGTTTAAAAACATTTTTTTTTCTTATTTATTTTACCTTTTTATTTTTTATTTTTATACTGTTCTTTAAAAAAAAAAAAATGTGTCACTTTTATTCCTATTACAAGGAATGTAAATATCCCTTGTAATAGAAAAAAAGCATGACAGGACCTCTTAAATATGAGATGTGGGGTCAAAAAGACATCAGATCTCGTATTTACACTAAAATGCAATTAAAAAAAAATATATATATCTATAGGTATATATATATATATATATATATATATATATATATATATATATATATATATATATATATATATAAGAGTCCAATGCTATGTATGAGAACCCACAGTCCCAAATAGATCGTTCATAAAAAACACAGAGCAGTGTAAAACACACTGATTATGTCAGCTGCATAGACTCAAAGGTAACATGAATAGTTCATTGCATGAAGAGGACAGTGATCATAATTCGAGAATATATTTCTTCTGGAGTGCAGCAACTAGACCATCACCACATCACCGCGTGAAAAACCCTTATGGATGTGAGCTTACCAGAGGTAAGACAAAGACAAGCCTGTCAGCTCCTTCTCTCTCAAGGATCGGCTCCTCCACCTCCAGATTCCCTCAGTCCTCCTCAGTCAAGATCATCTATTAACATGTAGAAAAATTAGAAGGGGAGGCTCTCCATAGTGTAAAACAGTTTATTTATAACAAACCCACAGAGATTCCCCCCTTAAGCAATTGCGCTTACATAATAGAAGTAAAAAAACAGCTTTGACCTGTACAGCATCAGCTCACCGCTGGTCGGAACTGAGAACGCCCGCCCACCTCGATGAGTCCCGGGATGACGCTGCTTGTCTCTAGCTGGTAGGTCATGTGGTGACGCCCCGACGCGTTTCGGGATTCCGTCTTCAGAGGGCACGGCCACGCAACACGACTCTACAGTTTAAATAGGCTATTTTTTTTTTTTTTTGCTTGACAACTTTGGTATTTGCGTTGTTCAAAAAAAAAAAAAAAAAAAATGTTATTTAAAAAAAAAAAAAAAAATGGCCCTTTAAGAGCTATAGCCGGAAGTGACGTTTTGACGTCGCTTCCGCCGTGCAATGGTATGGAGACGGGTGGTGGCCTCATCTTCCCCCTCACTCGTCTCCATACCTAACACCAAGAAGGATCCAATCACCTCCGCCGCTACCGACGGCGTGAGGGGGGGGGGCCCTCTCCCGCCGCCGATAAAAGTGATCTCGCAGCGAATCCGCCTGCAGAGACCACTATTATCGGAAACTGGACCGCCCGCCGAAGAAGAGGATACCGGGGTTATGACAGCTAGCTGTTGCCATAACAACAATATTCCTCTTCATAGTTAGGATCTATATTAGCATATATTTTCTTTTTTGGTCTTTTTTTTTCATCTGGTGATCCAGCCAGTTAGACCCCTTTTCACACTGAGGCGCTTATCAGGCGCTTTAACGCTAAAAAAAAAAAAAAGCGCCTGAAAAGCTCACGGAAACCAATTTCCATTAAAATGTATGAATGCTTTCACACTGGGGTGGTGCGCTGGAGGGGGTGCGGTGAAAAAACTCCTGCAAGCAGCATATTTGGAGCACGTTTGAAGCGCTAAAAAAAAAAAAAAAAAAACCTCAAAAGCGCCCCTCTCCATTGAAATGAATGTGAAGCTCCTGAAAAGTGAATGAAAAAAGAGCCTTAAAATATTTCTTTTCAAGGTCACATGACCTTGAAAAAAAGCGCACCGCCTCAAAAGCGCTTGAAAAGGTCAGGGTCAAAGGTCAGTATTTTTTGGACAGCATTTTTTTTTTTTTAATTAGTGTCGGTGTGTTTTAGGTAGGATTAAAAAAGTAAAATGCGCACTATTGTTTCTGAGCTGTACTACGGGTACAAACAGCAACTAACATACATATATGTGGTATCACTGCGATCGTCAGGAGCAGTAGAATTTGATTTGGGTTGTTCTTCACTGGTAGGTTATGGTCGTAACAGGAAAGATAAAGGATTTTTTTTTTTTTTTACTATTTCGGGCCAGTTTTCTTTTGATAATGAAAAACAAAAATCAGGAGATATCCACTAGCATTTACCACGGTATAATCTACCTGGACGCTTGTAAGACCGCTGCGCAAATACGGTTGACAGAAAGTATTGCAACGACCGCCATTTTACTCTCTAGGGTGTTAGAAAATTTTTATAATGTTTGGGGGTTCTAAGTAATTTCTAACAAAAAAAAACTGTTTTTAACTCGTAAACAACAAATCTCAAAAAGAGTCTCCTTCGGAGACTCTTTACCTAGATCGGTGTTGCAGGGTGTCAGACTGACACCCCGCAACAACGATCGCCGCGATGCGCCCCCCCGGGGCGCAGCTCGATATTCCTGATCACGTCATATGACGTCCGATCAGGAATATCAAACCACTTTGCCGCCGTCATTCTGTAATAGGGCGGGCGGCAAGTGGTTAACCGCTTCAATACCGGGCCTGACAGAAAGTATTGCAGCGGCCGCCATTTTATTCTCTAGGGTGTTCTAAAAAAAATATATATGTAATGTTTGGGGGTTCTAAGTAATTTTCTAGCAAAAAAAAAAAACAAAACAGTTTTTAACTTGTAAACAACAAATCTCAGAAAGAGTCTCAGTCCTTAAGCGGTTAAAGAAACATATCCGTGCGTTAGCGTTAAAGCGCCCACTCGCGCTTTTCGGCTGCTAGCGGAGCGCTTTTTTTTTTTTTTATAATATTTTATTAAATTTTTATCACATTCCAATCTTAAATACATTACAAAGCCTTTCATCCTACTTACATAATATATATAACATAATATATAAACACACACTCTGTTGGGTATTTCCCTCCCGAAAAAAAAAAAAAATATATATATTCGATGTATACCTACTTAAATATATATATATTTTCCCCTTAACCCCCCCCCTTCCCCCCCCCCTCCCTCTCATCGCCTGCAACCAAAATATTCACCCCCTTGAGTTATTTACATTCCAAATCAATGTGTTCACATATTTCACTTTTACCAGATCACCTAGTATTCTACAAGAAGGGGTTAAAAAATCCCGTGTTGCGGCGCTTTCGAACCACTTTTCAGGCACAGCCCATTCATTGCAATGGGCAGGGGCGTTTTGGGAGCGCTGTATACAGCACTCCCAAACCGCCCCAAAGATGCTGCTTGCAGGACTTTTTCTAACGTCCCGCAAGCGCACCGCCTGGGTGTGAAAGCACACATTGCAATGAATGGGAGGCAGTTTACAGGCGCTATTTCTAGCGCTAAAATGCCTGAAAACTGCCTCAGTGTGAAGGGGATCTTAGTGTCGTGTTGGGGCGAGCGACCCTGTATACAGTACGCTGTGTTTCTGCACTGTGTTGCCTGCCCAGGCGGAGCCGAGGCCGCACTCTTACCTGCACCAAATCATTTTCCAAATGTAAAAAAAAAATAAAAAAAATAATAATAATTACAGCTCCCCCATCTCTCCGAGCTCGCGCACAGAAACAAACGCATAAGTAGGTCGCACCCGCATATGTAAACGACGTTCAAACCACACATGTGAGGTATCGCCGCGATCATTAGAGCAAAAATTCTAGCACTAGATCTCCTCGGTGACTCTAAACTGGTAACCTGTAAAAAAATTTAAAGCGTCGCCTATGGAGATTTTGAAGTAGCGTAGTTTGTCACCATTCCACGAGCGTGCGCAATTTTAAAGCCTGACATGTTAGGTATCTATTTACTCGGCGTAAGATCATCTTTTATATTATACAAAAAAATTGGGCTAACTTTAATGTTCTGGGTTTTTTGAATTCATTAGTGTATTTTTTCCGAAAAAAAAAATTGCGCTTGAAAGACAGCTGCTCAAATACAGTGTGACATAAAATTTTGCAATGACCACCATTTTATTCTCTAGGGTCTCTACTAGAAAAAAAATAATATCATGTTTGGGGGTTTAAAGTGATTTTCTAGCAAAAAAAAAAAAAGAATTTTTACTTGTAAACAACAAATGTCAGAAAAAGTCCGGGTCAGCTAGTGGTTAAAAAAAATGCTAGTGTGCATGAAGCCTTATGCCGCGTACACACGATCGGGATTTTGGTTGGAAAAAGATATGGCGGCTTTTCCGACGGGATTCCGCTCAAGCTTGCCTTGCATACACACGGGTCACACAAAAGTTCGCTGAACTTTCGGCTGTCAAGAACGCGGTGACGTACAACACTATGACGAGCCGAGAAAATGAAGTTCAATGCTTCCGAGCATGCGTTGAATTGTTTATGAGCATGTGTGTGATTTTTTTTTTGCGCGTCCAAATTGCATACAGACGATCGCTTTTTCGAATAGGAACTTTTTCCGACCGAAAAATAGAGAACATGCTCTCAATCTTTTTCTGGCTGGAATTCCGCCAGCAAAAGTCCGATGGAGCGTACACACGGTCGCATTTTCCGACCAAAAGCTCTCATCAGTCTTTTGCTGGCGGCATTTCCGATCGTGTGTACGGGGCATAAGTCCCCGTTCACACTGAGGGCCGCTTGTTTTAGCGGCGCTTTAACGCTGTTTAAGCGGCTCTTTTTGGCCTCTAGCGGGGTGCTTTTAACCCCCCCCAAAAAAGGGGTTAAAAACTCTCCTGTTGCGACGCTTCCAAAGCGCTTTTCAGGCACATTCATTCCAATGGGCAAGGCAGTTTTGGGAGCGCTAAATACAGCGCTCCCAACCCGCCCCAAAGATGCTGCTTGCAGGACTTTTGGGAACGTCCCTCAATCGCACCGCCCCGGTGTGAAAAGTCACACTTGAATGAATAGGAGGCGGTTTTCAGGCGCTTAGCAGAGGCTATTTCCAGCACTAAGGGCCCTTTCACACTGGGGCGGGGGCAGCGTCGCTATTATTAGCGGCGTTTTACTGCCGGTATTCGGCCGCTAGCGGGACGGTTTTACCCCCCGCTAGCGCCGAGAAAGGGTTAAATACCACCGCAAAGCGCCTCTGGAGAGGCGCTTTGCCGGCGGTATAGCCGCGCCGTCCCATTGATTTCAATGGGCAGGAGCGGTATACACACCGCTCCTTCACCGCTCCGAAGATGCTGCTAGCAGGACTTTTTTTCCCATCCTGGTAGCCCTCGGGGCTTTCACACTGGATACAAAGCAGCGACACTTTCGGGTCGGTTTGCAGGCGCTATTATTAGCGCAATAGTGCCTGCAAACCACCCCAGTGTGAAAGGGCACTAAAACACCCCAGTGCAAAAGGGGTCTTAACAAAAAAAAATAAAAAAAAGGTATTTTACACAAAAGAAAAACAATTATACTCACCTCAGTCCAGGCTTCTAATTCTTTTGGAGATTCGGGGGGGGGGGGGGGTGTGACATCACGGCACCTCATCACAACCCCCTGGGCACTCACAATCCCAGGGGGTTCGAATCAAAATATGGAAAAAAAAAAGCAAATGGGAGTACACACAGACACTTATGGTGGCCGTACACTAGACAAAAAAAATTTGACCATTTTAGTTTTGGTTTTCGAACAGTTAGCGGGTGAAGATCGACAATCGTTTTCAACTTTTCAGAGCTGAAAAGGCAAAGGAAAAGTTGAGGAAATTTCTGTGGAATGAAGGAAATGTGAACGGTTAATGTGTTTTCTCGGGTGGTAAAAAAAACAAAAAAAAAAAATGTAATAAAATTAGAATCAGATGGGGAAGAGAGACTCTCAGCTCACCTGTTCCCAGGTCTTCGGGATAAACGCCTCCATGTGCGTGTGGTTGGAATTAATTGTGAACTCCCAAACCACCTGCTTAGTGATTGTGGCCGATTGGAAGTTCTGGTGTCTCCAGACTGGCCAGCAGGTAGCTGATTACCCGATAGAGTCTGACACTGACTATGAGAGAGGTTGCTGCTAGGAAGGAGATCCCCTATCTATCCATGCATACATGTTTAGTCTCAGGATTCTCTGTACACTGCCATGGCCAGGACACTCCCAGCCAAGGTAATCTATGTTCACGCTTTTATATTTGGGGTTAAATCGGTGAATTGGAGTCGGTGCACAACGCTCTCTCTGTGATTCTGTTAAGCTTCTGTTGGCATTGAGGGAAATCTTCACTCACACAAAGCGTGAAACTTCTGCCAATTCATTGGAGGAATATCTAATGGGGTGAATAGAGCAGTATTGTACATGGGACGAGGCAGTGTTAGAGTATCCAGTCTACAGCACTATTATAGCAACAGACAGAGATGTTACAATGTTGTAATAAACCGGATCCTGTTCAAGCTGATCCTTTGTTACAGTGTAATTAGCTCCTGTGCACCCCAATCTTGTGTTACAATGTAATAAGCTAGATGCTATGTATGCTGACCCTGTGTTACAATGTATACCGGCCCTGTGTTACAATGTATACTGTGTATGCCGACCCTGTGTTACAATGAAATAAGTAGGATCCTCTGTTTCAATGCAATACCCTGCATCTTGTGCACACCAATCTTGTGTTACAATGTAATTAGCTACATCTTGTGTATGCCGATCCTTGTGTTACAATATAAGTTGCATCCTTGAGTTACAGTGTAATGAGCTGCATGTTGTATATGCCAATCCTTTGTTACAATGTAATAAGTTGGATCCTATGTATGCTGACCCTGTGTTGCATTGTAATACATTGGTTCCTTTGTTACAATGTAATAAGCTGGATCCATTTCACACCAATCTAATGTTACAATGTAATCGGCTGCATCTTCTGCAAGCCAATCCTTTGTTACAGTGTAATAAGTAGGATCCTTTGTTTCACTGTAATCTACTTATTGTGCAAGTCTATCCTGTGTTAGTGTAATAAGTTAGATCCTGTGCACACCAATCTTGTTACAATGTAATAAGTTGGATCCTGTGCACACCTATCCTTGTGTTTTTCAGTGTAGTAAGTCGGATCCTATGCACACCGATCTTGTGTTACAATGTAATACGTTGGATCCTATGCACACCAACCTTTGTTACAATGTACTACACTGAATCCTGTGCACACCAATCTTGTTACAATGTAATAAGTTGGATCCTATGCACACCTATCCTTGTGTTTCAATGTAATAAGTTGGATCCTATGCATACCGATCTTGTGTTACAATGTAATACGTTGGATCCTATGCCCACCAACCTTTGTTACAATGTAATACGCTGGATCCTGTACACACCAATCCTTGTCTTACAATTTTAATAACCTTGATCCCCTTCAATCCGATTTTCCCCCACAACACTCCCACAGAAACTGCTCTCCTAAAACTCTCAAACGACTTGCTAACAGCTAAAACCAACAGTCACTATTCCATACTCTTACTCTTTGACCTCTCTGCTGCCTTCAATACTGTTGACCACCACCCCCTCCTCCTCAAAAAACAATTCCCTTGGTCTCCGTGACTGTATTCTTCGTTGGTTCGAATCTTGCCTATCTCACCGCTCCTTCAGTGTCACTTACTACTCTACTTTTATTCTCTCCTACTCCTCTTACCGTCGGGGGTCCCCCAAGGTTCTGTCCTTGGACCTCTCCTATTCTCGATCTACACCTCCTCCCTGGGTGAATTGATTGCCTCCCATGACTTTCAATATTATTTCTGGATGGCACTGAAATCTATCTCTACCCCTCAGCTCACCTCATCAGTCTCCTCAGTATCACTGATTTACTAACAGACATATCAGTCTGGATGTCCCACCACTACCTCAAACTCAATCTATCCAAAACCGAGCTCATAATATTTCCTTCCCCTGATCTCTCTGTCAAGATCAATGGCACAACTATCAACCTGTCCCCCCACATGCCAGGGTGCTAGGTGTAATCCTGGAATCTGAACTCTCCTTTCAGCCCCACACCCAATCCCTGTCCAAATCTTGCCGCCTCAACATCCGCAACACCTCCAAAATACATCCCTTTTTAACCATTGACACCACAAAACTTCTAATTCACTCCCTGTTCATCTCTCGCCTCGACTACTGCAACTCCCTTCTAATTGGCCTACCTCTACACATAGGCTATCCTCCCTTCAGTCCATCATGAATGCCGCTGCCAGAGTCATCCACTTTACCAACTGTTCAGTGTCCTCCACCCCTCTCTGCCAATCCCTCCAATGACCTCCATTCAGCATCTTCCACTCTTCTCTGACAATTCCAACATTGACCTCCCATTCAGTGTCCTCCACCCCTCTCTGCCGATCTCTCCACTGACCTCCCATTCAGTGTCCTCCACCCCTCTCTGCCGATCCCTCCACTAGCCTCCGCTCAACCAACAAATTAAATTCAGACTACTAACAACAAATTGCAAAGCCATCCACAACTCTGCCCTCAGCTACATCAATAAGCTGGTCTCAAAATATCAACCAAACCGCTCTCTTCGGTCCTCCCAAGACCTCCTCCCATGCTCGCCTCCAGGTCTTCTCCTGAGCTTCTACCATTCTTTGGAACGCCCTACCCCAATCTGTCCGGCTATCTCTTAATCTGTCCATCATTAGACGAGCACTGAAAACCCTTCTCTTCAACCCCTTAAGGACCGATCCACTGAAATCTGCTCTCTGCTGATGTCACAGAAGTTGGTCCAGGCTCTGTATCATCACGACCATGGATTTGTGATCTGCCAGATACCTGGACCGTCACCCAACTCGGCCTCTCAACGACTTTCTGAGAACCTAAGCTGGCAGCTCCCGCCCCCTCTACAGCCCAGAGCTCCAGTGAGCAAGGAGAGGGTAGAGCAGAGAGCTGCTGACTGACTGTCACCAGCTCTCTGCTGATGTAGCCGTGAGAACCGAGCGATTGGCTGTGTTTGATCGCTCGGTTCTCAGTGCAGAGAAGCCAGGGGACAGATGCAGCATCAGACCCATGCTGCATCCACCTAGGTAAGTATAAATCTAAAACAAGCTTGATCCCCATAATTCTCTTTTAATAAGCTCCTTCTTGTGCTTGCCTATCTGTTTCACAATGTAATAATCTGGATCTAGTGCCTACCGATCTTCTGTTACTATATAATAAGTGGAATCCTGTGCCTCTCGATCTGGTGCCCACTGACCTCCGATTGTACAAACATACGTTGGGGAGGAATATTCATGTTTTGTCCTGAGGAAAGGAAAATTTGTCTGAAACAAATCCACCTCAGCCAATGGCATGATTTTCTCATACTACCCCCATGAGGAGGTGTCGGTCGGGGACCTACTGATAAAAGATTGTCTAATTCAACTATAAAAGCGACAGTGAATGGTTTAAGTTTGCAGGCTCTTCCAGGTTGGACATGGGTAGACCTATCGCCAACTCACTGAGGTGCAGTGGGACAACATTGAACCCATCAGGGCACCACTAAAGCCAGCCGTGTTTCACTCTGAATGGGTAATGGCAGTGTGTAAGTGATGAAGCTTTGTACAGTCAAATGCACCTATCCTTTTAATCTGGAACGTTGCTTGAACGTTACTCGCTTGGATCAGGTCTCTGAATTTTATTTTAGGATTTCACATCTTGTGCATTTTTGAATTCCCACATGCACAGCACCTGCAGCCCTCCATGGAAACTAGCAATCGCCGAGCCTACATCTTGTATTCTATCTCTTGCTCTACGTGGTAGAAAGTTTCTCAGGAAGCGGAAGTGTTGTGCATCTGTTCTTCCAGACATTGTACATCTGATGGAAATCACCCTAATATTGCAGATGGGGGTAGATTGGTAGTAAAGGATTTTATTTTCACCACGTCTGACTGTTTTCTGTGTGCTGTGTTCTATCTTGTGATTTGGTGTAAGTAATCTTTATTCTGAGGACTGACTGTGGTGCTTTGTAGCTATAGGAGATTGGTCTTCTGAGAGCGTTCACATGGGATTGTCTTGTAATCTCTGAAGACCTGCTCAGTTGTTTCGTCAGGCAGCTAGTTCTATCCTTTTCTTCTTCAATGTTGGGTTTTAATTTATGTGTACATCACAGGTCCACTAACCGTGAAGCTACGTCTGTTGGGTACAGGTGGGTACTTTAAATTATTTTAACGTTTTAGCAAAAAAATCATAGATGAAACTGATGTTGGTAAATATCTTTAATGCACCATTTAGAACTTTCAAGGTGTCATACCACCAATCATAAAAATGACAGTAAGACGTTGTTCACACATGGTGGATGTGCCCAAGACTGATTTGTTTCTAGTCTGAGTTTTTGGCGTCCTATTCACTTTATTCCACCTCCCCATACAAAGAGAAGCCAAGTTTGCCCTGCTACACTGCCCAATTCCAGGACTGTTTGCCTACCAACGGAAGCTCACTTTCTACCTATTTTTGAATGATTGCCCAAGTTTGGAAGAAATGCATCTGTTCCTTCCAAGGGGTAAGAGATCGCTTGACTGCTTTGATGCTCAATGAACAGATGTCTAGCATCCGCAAAGACACTCATGCTAGGTTTCTGCAAGTTTGTGAGCCATGGCTGTCTTATGTCTTTGCTACTATCCCCCACCACCACCACCAGCTTGGGTCACCTATGATGGATGGTTCGATGTTCCCGGACCATCTCTCCTCCCTCTCTAGGCCTCTAAACCGGACCCTTCTTCCCCTCTAGCTTTCCTCATCCCCTCCCTGGCTCCCCACACCGTCTCTCTTTCCTTAGGGTTTCCTCTTCCTCCTGGTTTATGATCCATCTCTTCTTTTTAGATCTGCATAAGCTATAAAATGCACCATTGTGTATATTGGTGAGCCAAGCGGACACCCCGTTGTAGGTAACCTCCCCAGGATCCCTTGGCCCTCATGGCCTAATGAAAAGGTGGGCCTAGCGGAAATCCAGTTATTGTAGGTAACCTCCCCAGGATCCCTTGGCCCTCATGGCATTATGAAAAGGTGGGCCTAGCGGAAGCCCCGTTGTTGTAGGTAACCTCCCCAGGATCCCTTGGCCCTCATAGCATTATGAAAAGGTGGGCTTAGCGAAGACTCCATTGTTGTAGGTAACCTCCCCAGGATCCCTTGGCCCTCATGGCATTATGAAAAGGTGGGCCTAGCGGAAACCCCGTTGTTGTAGGGAACCTCCCCAGGATGCCTTGGCCCTCATGGCGTTATGAAAAGGCCTATCTCCTGTTACATCACTTCTCGTTTCATGCTGCTGCACTTTATCTTTGTTAGCTAACTTTGGTCACCACTGTCAACGCTAGCCCCTGCCTGGGCCGAACGATAGCATGTTGGCTACTTGTTAAAATGAATAAACATTGTTGAAACAGAAAACAAACAATAGTCCTTTACTAGGAAGATGTGCTGTCCAATTAGGAATAGATAAAGGGGCATCTTCTTTTGCCCTTCAACATATTTAGGAATTTAAAGCCAAAATGGAATGATTGGAACATTTGTACCCAGTTAGAACTCTATAGAAAAGTTGGCTACCAATTTGCCACGTCCCATTTATTATATATACAAAGGGTAAAATAGGTATTGAACGCGTCACCATTTTTCTATTGGTAAAGGTGCTATTGACATGAAATTTCCCACATGTCGGTAACAACCCATCCAATCCATACATACAAAGACACCAAAACAAACAAGTTCAGAAATGAAGTTCTGTGTAGTAAAATGGAAGGACACAGGGAAAAAGTATTGAACCTGCTAACTGAAATGTATTTAATACTTGGTACAAAATTCTTTGGTGATGACGGCTTCAAGACGCAGGCTCCTGTATAGAGATACTAGTCGCATGTGTTGCTCAGGTGTGATTTTGGCCCATTCTTTCACACAAACAGTCTTCACATCTTGAAGGTACTGTGGGCCTCTTCTATGAACTCTGATCTTTAGTTCTTTCCATAGATTTTCTATTGGATTCAAGTCAGGTCAGTCGGGCCATTCTAACAGCTTTATTTTCTTTCTTTGAAACCAAAGGAGCTTTTACTTGGCTGTGTGTTTGGGATCATTGTCCTCCCGAGATGTCCTCCTGAGATGTCCGCCCTCGTTTCATTTTCATCATCCTGGTTGATGGCAGCAGATTTTTATCACCATTCATCCTTCCTTCAATGATAGGAAGTTTGCCTGTACCTTATGCTGAAAAACAGCCCCGTCCACACCATGATGTTCCCACCTCCAAACCTCACGGTTGGTATGGGGGTGTTTTTGGGATGGTGTGTATTATGGCCTCCAAAGAGATACATTTTGGTCTCCTCTGACCAGACTATATTCTCCCCGTATTTCACAGGTGTCACGGACTTTGGGCTGCAGGAAAACCATTGTCTGGAGAACTCCAGTGTTTTTAATGCGTTCTTAAGTTATCCAGACAGAGCTGGTCACTAATTGCTTTTGGCTTCTTATGCATAAGTTAGTCCTATGGGGAGCCAGACTGTCTAAGGTGGTCATTGTCATAATAGGATTAGCTCTGTCTAAAGTGACCATTGTGTGAGATAATGGAAGTAGCCCTTATCTGATGGTTTTCTGTATAAATTCAGTCTGTTTTTCTCAGATAAAGCAGTTTTTATTCTAGTTCGCTCCAAGACTGGTGTTGTCTGTTTCTTGGGGTTTCTATAGTCAGATCCATTGGTCTCGTGTTCCAGGACTTGGGAAGCAGCTTCTTGGTGGAAATACCCAACAGGGTATCCGGAGTCCATCACAACAGGCTTGTCTAAATGTTGTGCAGCAAATTTTAAACAAGCTTCAACATGCTTTTTCTTCGGCAATGGAGTGTTGTGTGGTGAGCGTGCGTACAGGCCATGGCGGGTGAGGGCATTACTTTTTGTGTACCTGCTAATTCCAGGTCTTTCTAAAGCTCTCCACAAGTGGTCCTTGGCTCTTGGACAACTTTTCTGATCATTCTTTTCAGTCCTCTGTCAGAAATCTTGCGAGGAGCACCTGGTTGTGGCCTGTTTACGGTGAAATTATGTTCTTTCCACTTCCAGATTATGACCCCCTACAGTGCTCACTGGAACATTCAGAAGTTTAGAGATCCGTCTGTAACCAATGCCATCGGTATGTTTTGCAACAGTAAGGTTGTGAAGGTCTTGAGAGAGCTCTTTGCTTTTACCCATCGTGAGATGTTTCTTGTGTCAATCCTTGGTAATGAGACACCTTGGGGAGACTGAACCAGCTGATATTAATTTGTACTGACAAGGGGTGGGATTACTTTCTAATTACTGATAGATTTCAGCTGATGTCTTGGCTTTCCATGCCTTTTTTTGCACCTCCCTTTCTTCACCTCCCTTTCTTCATGCGTTCAATACTTTTTCCCTGTGTCATTCCAATTTATTACACAGAACTTTATTTCTGAACGGATTACTTTTGGTGTCTTTGTATGTATTGATTGCACGGGTTGTTACCGACATGTTGGGAAAATTTCATGTCAACATCACCTTTACCAATTTACCTATAAAAATGGTGATGTGTTCAATACTTATTTTACCCGCTGTGTGTGTGTGTGTGTGTGTGGCATAGATTTAACAATCTTTTTGCTTTTATTACAACAATTTTATATAGCATTATTGCGGGCGCCCCGGACAGGTAAGCGTCCTTATATTAAGTCAGCAGCTGCAGTATTTGTAGCTGCTGACTTGAATTTTTTTAATTTTTAGCGGAACTCCGCTTTAAAAATTTTTTTGGCTGCAGCTACACTTAAAAAATGTACCTGTTCCAAATTACAAACAGATTCAACTTAAGAACAAACCTACAGTCCCTATCTTGTTTATAACCCTGGGACTGCCTGTACATCAAACCATTTCTGACCATACTCGGAAGTCCCAACACATTTTTTTTGGATCACAGTCCACTCTTTCAGGGGCAGATGTTGGAGATATTTAAAAACAAATCTGAGAACCCACTGGGGCCATTGGAATGACTTGGAGCTGTGTCCAACGCAAGGCCCAAGGGCTGAATCCGGCCCTGCAGGCTATTTCTTGTGGCCCTCGCACCTCTCCTGTGGCACCCCCCCACCTCAGCCCCCACCTTTTCTCAGCAGTCTTCACTAAAGAGGAGGACAGGACTCCTTCGCCAAATCCTGCGCTTCTCCATGCAGCCGCGGAGATGCCTGTCTTATAAACCCATATAAAAGCACTCGCATGTATACAGCAATGGTATGTGTCTCTTTAAGTCTATCCCTTTTTTAAATGTGCAGATGCAGCACACCCATTCTCCATTCTCTCTCCAGGAACGCATGAAGCCATGTCCTCACGCGTTTCGTCAGATCGTCCTTATCGGAGACAAAAAAAAACAATTATTTAGAGTATATGCTAGTGATTGGATCAGTGCTGTCACATGGGGATGGGGTGAGTCCTCAGAATTGAGCTATCTGAAGCCTCCACAAGGTTGTTTTTCTTCAGACCTGGCGGGTGAATATGTGCAGCCGGAGAAAGGAATCTGTTGCTTTGCCCTGATTGGGTGAATAACCAAGTTCACTTTAATCTTTATCAGCTCAGACATTACCTTCCAGGCCCTGTTCCCTCAGAACTGCACAGAACTCTACTGATGGTTTTTTATGTGGCAGTAGGACAGCGCACCACCCCCATCCCATAGTACAATTACTGGTGCCAAGGTATAATGTTAGACCTTGGCATTGTCACATGGCGAGCAAGGGCATGCCTGTGCCCATGCAAATCTCCTTTTTGGGAAAGTTGCTATTTGCATAGTTTTATAACGACAAGGCTTCAGGCTGTAAGGATAGAAGGAGAAAGGAAAAGGTACCTGTCTGCCATTTGTTTAGCCTTCTTGGATTTGTTATCGGCTCACATGTTTACTTTAAATTTTTAGCCTGCTTTTGCTATTTAAAGACAAATTCCATTTACATTAGGAATGTTTTTTGGACTCTTGACTACATTGTTACACTGGATGTGCATTACTGGACAATCAGATAATCTTTCGGCTGAGAATAAAATTATTGGTGATTATTGCCATGCCACTAATTCCATCGCAGCAGGGGGTAAAAGTGTAAGCTGATCCTGAGGTGGGGGTCCTATTGTGGGATTTTTTGTATTTTGACTATTTATGGACACTATTGAATGTGTATTTATCACTGTTTTGCACTACTATCTTGTCACGATTTATTTAATTCGGTGTATTATTTAGGGCACAGTTATATATATTTGCGCTGCACTGTTTTGGGTGTTTATATGTGAGCCTGGTATCTAAGGTAGCATTGTTAGCACAAGCACAGATTTTTCTTTTGGTTTATCATTATACATGATGGATACTAGCCTTTGACATGCTCCCTAGTTTTCTTCTTTCCTTGTATTGGTTATATGCGGTTATGCTGAGGTTACATCTGGTTGATAAGGACCAATTTTGAGCCAAGAATACATAGTTTTGGAACATTTTCTATGACATCCACCCAGAACAAGAGCCGCACCGCCCAGCCGTCATTTTACGGTGGGCAGGCAGGCAAGTGGTTAATGAGTGAAATAAGCATTTGACCCCTACGCAAAACCTGACTTAGTACTTGGTGGCAAAACCTTTGTTTTCAATCAGAGGTCAGGTGTTTCTTGCAGTTGGCCACCAGGTTTGCACAAATCTCAGGAGAGATTTTGTCCCACTCCTTAATTGCAGATTAAGGTTTCCAGGCTGACGTTTGGTATATCAAATCTTTAGCTCCCTCCACATATTTCCTATGGGATTAAGGTTTGGAGACTGGCTAGGCCATTCCAGGACCTTAATGTGCTTCTTCTTGAACCACTCCTTTTGTTGCCTTGGCTGTGTGTTTTGGGTCATTGTCATGCTAGAATACCCATCCACGACCCATTTTCAATGCCCTGGCTGAGGGAAGGAGGTTCTTTCCCAAGATGTGATGGTACATGCCCCCCCGTCCATCGTCCCTTTTGATGCAGTGAAGTTGTCGTCCTGCTCCCTTAGCAGAAAAACACCCCCAAACATAATGTTTCCACCTTCCATGTTTGATGGTGTTCTTGGGGTCATGGGCAGCATTCCTCCTCCTCCTCCAAACACGGCAAGTTGAGTTGATGCCAAAGAGCTCGATTTTGGTCTCCTCTGACCACAACACGTTCACCCAATTCTCCTCTGCATCATTCAGATGTTAATTTACAAACTTCTGACGGACCTGTACATGTGCTTTCTTGAGCACGGGGACCTTGCGGGCGCTTTCAGTCTTTCACGGTGTAGTGTGTTACCAATTGTTTTCTTGGTAACTATGGTCCCAGCTGCCTTGAGATCGTTGACGAGATTCTTCCGTGTAGTTCTGGGCTGATTCCTCACCGTTCTCATGATGATTGAAACTCCACGAGGTGAGATCTTGCATGGAGCCCCAGACCGAGGGAGATTGACCGTTATTTTGTGTTTCCTCCATTTGCAAATATTCGCGCCAACTGTTGTCACCCTCTCACCAAGCTGCTTGGCGATGGTCTTGTAACCCATTCCAGCCTTGTGTAGGTCTACAATCTTCTCCCCGACATCCTTGGGAAGCTCTTTGGTCTTTGCCATGGGGAGAGATTGGAGTCCGATTGATTGCTTCTGTGGACAGGTGTCTTTTATAAAGGTAACAAGATGAGATTAGGAGCACTCCCTTTAAGAGAGTGCTCCTAATCTCAGCTCAATGCCTGTATAGAAGACATCTGGGAGCCAGAAATCTTGCTGATCGATAGGGGATCAAATACTTATTTCACTCATTAAAATAGAAATCAATTTATAACTTTTTTGAAATGCGTTTTTTGGAAATTTTTGTTGTTCTGGCTCTCACTGTTATAATAAACCGTCCATTAAAATTATAGACTGATCGATTCTTTGTCAGTGGGCAAACGTACAAAATCAGCAGGGGATCAAATACTTTTTTTTCCCCTCACTGTACTTACATAATCATGTGTATAAAAACCTTCAATTGCGTCAAATAAAACAGTAGAGTTATTTCGGAAAGATGCGGAGTGTGTCTTTTTGTGTCTGATCCCTACAGCGGTAGTTATTAATTTGGAACAACTAAACAATATGAGGATAGGAGTTGCCTATCTATAAAATTTCCAGAACATGTCTGTAATGATATATCCAATTATTGGTGATGAAAAATCTGCGCTGCAATGCTCTCAATGCATTCTATCTGGAAAGCTTGGCCATCTGTAAAGGAATATCTCGGTGACTGAGCCAGACTCTTCCACCCTGAGGTTGGTGGGTGAAGATATCATCGTGAAGGTTCATGTTGGCTCCTCTCATAGGAACTTTGCTTTTATGACAGTTGGTGGAAAGCCCTGTGACAACCAGATCTTTAGATGTTCTCTTATTAGTCAGTAGTATGTGGGCCTACTGAGGAAAGTGTAGGTTGCATCCTCCTTTTTTATACAGTATGAGTTGGGTGATATAAACCTTACCCTCATTTTCATAGCCCAGCTTCCTCGCAACATAGGCCATGTCAGTTTTATCTGAATACATCAGGTTGGTTTAGTGAAATGTTTGACTGTTGTTCTTGGCAGAGCTTTGTCCTTTTTTCCATCCTGGTTGTCTATAAAGCAAAAATAATATTCAGAACTGTTCTCAAAAGTACGTGCACACAGCAATTCCAACTTGGCTGACACGGGATCGCCTTTCCAGGAAAGAGACTCTGGGGATCCTTGTGTACATTTCACTGTCCTGGATTAAGCTTTGTGTATGTGAACGCGAACAATTCATTTCTGTTATTTGCTTTCAAAGATTAGAAATGGTGGAATCTAATCTGTAATCAACATATTTTCCCTGTTGGCACCATCGTGGACAAAATCTATGCTGAAAGCCAACACTCAAAATTAGGACTGCCTTCACCTGGAAAGGTACAGGACAGTAAATACAACCTGTTTAACTACTTCCATACTGCGCAAATTCCAGCACTCCTCTCCTACATCATCCTTCTTTTTTTTTTTTTTTGCTAGAAAATTTATATATATATATGCAGTTCAGTTCCACAGTAAGGGAGTGCTAGCAAACTATCTATTGTATATGATTAAGGTTGATAATCCGAAGCTGAAACATACTAAGAATATTATATATATATATATATATATATATATATAAATATTCTTAGTATGTTTCAGCTTCGGATTATCAACCTTAATCATATACAATAGATAGTTTGCTAGCACTCCCTTACTGTGGAACTGAACTGCAAGAGTTAAGAGCAGATCTCACCTGCTCCGAGAATACACTCAAAAGTTAACACCAACGTTTTAGAAGGAGCAAGAACATAGCTATAATCGGTTGCTACTTCCTTATATGGACGACCCAGCTAAAGCCTTTGCTTTGTCTATATATATATATATATATATATATATAATATTTGTGGTTTGTATACGCCAGCCTGGGGCTGGGGAAAAAAATCGATTTTAATCTTGAATCGAGTTGACAGGTCAAATCGATCCAAAATTTCAGCAAATTGATTTTTTTTTTTTTTTTTCCCTCCAGGATCGGCGCTGACACCGCGCCGATTGTGAGGAGCTGCAGGCAGGAGTTTTTAGGTGAGGCCGCGGCTTCGGCCTAGTCCCTGAGGCCAGACGCCGCGGACTAGGCAGAAGCTGCGGCCTCGCTTAAAAACTCCTGCCCGCAGCTCCTCAGGACCGGCGTGGGGTCCAAAAAAAAAAAAAACTCGATGTGAATCGAGTTTGTTTTTTAAGAAATTACAGATTTTTAAAAAAATTTTTTTTGAGAAAATCTCCCAGCCCTACGCCAGCCTTATCTGATAACGAAATGTCCGGCTGATGGTATATAAGCTGCGATGACAGGAAACAATAAAGGAGAAGTAATTTTTTCACTGAACTTTGTGTCTGTGAATTATTTCAGCGTGCACGTTGAAAGAAACAATTTGGCCAGGGAGCAGATATAAAAATACCGGACCTTGGTTCCGGTCCAATACACACATCACACAAGTGAACATGTCCAAATTGGGCCCAATTAGCCATTTTCCCTACCCGGTGTCATGTGACTCGTTAGTGTTACAAGGTCTCAGGTGTGAGGGGAGCAGGTGTGTTAAATTTGGTGTTATTGCTCTCACTCTCATACTGGTCACTGGAAGTTCAACGTGGAACCTCATGGCAAAGAACTCTCTGAGGATTTGAAAAAAAATTGTTGCTCTACATAAAGATGGCCTAGGCTATAAGAAGATTGCCAAGACCCTGAAACTAAGCTGCAGCACGGTGACCAAGACCATACAGCGGTATAACAGGACAGGTTCCACTCAGAACAGGCCTCGCCATGGTCGACCAAGGTAGTTGAGTGCATGTGGTCAGCATCATATCTAGAGGTTGTCTTTGGGAAATAGACGTATGAGTGCTGCCAGCAGTGCTGCAGAGGTTGAAGGGGTGGGGGGTCAGCCTGTCAGTGCTCAGACCATACGCCACACACTGCATCAAATTTGTCTGCATGGCTGTCGTCCCAGAAGGACGCCTCTTCTAAAGATGATGCACAAGAAAGCCTGCAAACAGTTTGCTGAAGACAAGCAGACTAAGGACATGGATTACTGGAACTTATTTGGTTCAGATGGTAACAAGCGTGTGTGGCGGCAACCAGGTGAGGAGTACAAAGACAAGTGTGTCTTGTCTACAGTCAAGCATGGTGGTGGGTGTGTCATGGTTTGGGGCTGCATGAGTGCTGCCGGCACTGGGGAGCTACAGATCATTGAGGGAACCATGAATGCCAACATGTACTTTGACTCTGGTGAACTCCATGCCCAAGAGGGTTAAGGCAGTGCTGGAAAATAATGGCAGCCACACAAAATATTGACACTTTGGGCCCAATTTGGACATTTTCACTTAGGGGTGTACTCACTTTTGTTGCCAGCGGTTTAGACATTAATGGCTGTGTGTTGAGTTATTTTGAGGGGACGGCAAATTTACACTGTTATACAAGCTGTACACTCACTACTTTACATTGTAGCAAAGTGTCATTTCTTCAGTGTTGTCACATGAAAAGATAGAAGAAAAGATTTACACAAATGTGAGGGCTGTACTCACTTTTGTGAGATACAGTGTGTGTATCTATCTATCCACACGGGCCGAACCATTCGCCCAACTCTAGTGACCACATTAAACCTCGGAATCATTACAGAATATGAGCCAGGAACATCTCAACGCTACACGGCTCTCTTCACTGCTATAGTCTAGATGCGGGTAGGATACCCCCGATGTTACTCTTTTAAATAGAAAGGAAAAGATATTGTGGAGAGGATAATAAGAGAACAAGTAGGGGAAAGAGAAAAAAAAAGGAGGAAAGGAAGGAGGGTGTTATGTTGGCGTTGGCAGGACAGTAGGGTTGGAGCACGTTCAATTTCACATCTCCAGTAGGGCCTTGCCCACTTTGGAGTACACAAACCTGTTCCAATGTGTCCACGTTTTAGAGGAACGCTCTCGCCTGTTATGAGCAGAGAGCAACAGGTCTTCTAAGCTGTTAGTCCTCTACCTTGTTAAGCCAAAACGAGATTGAAGGGGAGTGAGGGTCCCTCTATCTTAGAGCGTTACAGGCTTTGGCGGCGTCAAGTAAATGACGCAGGTTGGATTTCTTGTAGGTCTTGACCAGGATCTCCGAGAGATGGAGAGGCAGGTTAATTTTAAAGAGGACTGGTCATCAGGCTGCAAAGGATGTTGTAATTAGGACAGCTCCGGACTGCTAACTGCAGTCCGGAGCGTTTTGGAATTCTTGTGGAGTGTTGAGAGGTTTGGAATTCTTTTGAAGCACCTTGAAATCCTGGGGCACAGTATTTTATTCCCAGGAATTCAGCAC
This sequence comes from Aquarana catesbeiana, assembly GCF_042186555.1. NCBI lineage: Eukaryota > Metazoa > Chordata > Amphibia > Anura > Ranidae > Aquarana > Aquarana catesbeiana. The sequence continues at coordinate 647,536,428 of NC_133328.1, read as the reverse complement.
TTGGTCCCAGCGCTCTGCAAAGCCTGCCTGCCTGCTAAACCAGTCTGCTGGAACTCCAGGGTCCCAGACCTGCAGGCCAGGCAATCCACAACTCTACATAGTAGTAAAGATCAACTGCTCGGGTTCCAACCTGATGTAAAAGGCCTTTTATGGCAATGCTAGGAATTTCGGTTATGGCAGACCTGAAACTATGAGGTTCAGTAGACCTGAGGGCAATATACGAGCTACGAAGGTGGAAAACTTGAGTTGCAATCTCTCTTGCCTATTTGTAATGGATGGTGAAATGGTTTGTGTTGCCTTGACCAGTTTGAGCGTTTTGTATCTACGTTTCGGTAGATATTAATCTGGAAGGGTTTTTATACATTCAATTCCTGTACTTTAGACAATCTTAAACCAAATCATATGATGTCCACCCAGGGGGAAGTGGTTTTCATACAAATGACAAATAATATGAAGAAAATGTAGTATATATCATGAGATTATTTTATGGACCACCCGGAGGGTAGTGATCCTGACTCTTCTAGATAGCAGAGGGTATGGATCCTGACTCTTCTAGATAGCAGAGGGTAGTGATCCTGACTCTTCTAGATAGGATATCTTGTCAGTCTGACAAGATATCAGCCGTGTAACATCTGTTCTATCTCTGGGCCGGTCCGGCTATATAACTCGATCACGTTCGTAGCTGTAAGTTGTCCTGGAAGGAAGGACAGCAGAGCACAGTCTCCTCTTGCACTTTCCAGAGCTGTTCTAAAGCTGATTAAAAAAGGTAACCTAATATAATTTTTGAGACCAAAGTTGATATCATTTTCTTAATATACATAGAATTATCAATATTTAATTTAATACTTGGTTTCCAATAATTTGCAAATATATACAGTATGTACGTGGTGGCAGTCACATTTGCTCATTTCATTGAACTCTACTTTTGAACTTTTACTTTTTCCTCTCCGTCCGATCTCTCCATGAGTTCAGATTAATTCAGTCTGTGTAGTTACCAGAGAGGGAAGAGCCCCAGCATCCTCATTAGTAGTTGTAACCTATCCAGATGTCTATAGAGCGCTTCACTATTTTTGCTTTTTTATCCAGATAACTCCCCAAAAATAAACCTTTGTTTTGTGGGTAATAGGAAGATCTGCTTGTGTTTTCAGCAGCTGACCTTTTACAGGCTCTCCTTCCTTTTTTTATTTTTTATTTATTTTTTCCCTTAACCACTAGCCGACCGCCACACGCCGATGTACGTCCCTACTTTGGGGACGGATATCGTTGTTATGGCAGCAGTTAGCTGCCATAACCCCGGTATCCCCGTGTTCGGCTACAAGATAAAAGTGGTCTCTGTGGCGGATTCGCCGCGAGATCACTTTCATCGGTGGCGGGAGAGGGGCCTCCCGCCGCGATCCGGTGCCCTCCGCCGCTTACCAGAGCTGTCGGCGAAGGCGTTCGCGTCTGTCCTCTTGCTGGGTATGGAGATGAGTGAGGGGAAGAGGGCGCCCACCCGTCTCCATACCATAGCAGGGCGGAAGCGACATCAAAACGTCACTTCCGCCCATCATACGTCTTCAAAGGCACATTTATCTGTTGTCGTTTTTTCAAATGACAATTTTTTTTTTTTTTTATTGTATTTAAGTGTAAATATGAAATGTGAGGAATTTTTGACCCCAGATCTCATATTTAAGAGGACCTGTCATGCTTTTTCTATTGCAAAGGATGTTTACATTATAAAAGTGACCCAATTAAAAAAAAAAAAAAAAAAAAAACAGTATAAAAATAAATAAAATCAAGTAAAATAAATAAGAAATTTTTTTTTTTTTAAACGCCCCGTCCCGACTGAGTAGCTCCCGCATATGAAAATGGTAGTCAAGCCACACATGTGAGGTATCGCCGTAATCGTTAGAGCGAGAGCAATAAGACCCCTTTCACACTGAGGCGTTTTAGCACTAAAAATAGCGCTATTAAACGCTCAAACGCTCCCCATGCATCTCAATGGACCCTTTCACACTGAGGCGTCCTGCATGCAGCATCTTTGGAGCAGCTTTTGGGCGTTGGAAAAAAAGCTCTTCAAAAACGCCCCTCTCCATTGAAATGAATTGAAAGCGCTATAAAAACGCCTGAATAGCGCCTATAATCCGCCCTGAGCTGTAGAAAAGTCACATGATCTCACAAAAAGGTAAACGTGCAAGCAGAAAAGAGAGCATGTACAACAACAGGGCTGAAATTGTCATATAGGGAGGTGTGGTTGTTCTTTGACACCCATGCTTCAATAACGCTTGTGAAACGCCCGCAGCGTTGCGGTAATTTTACCGCTAGCGTCCTAAAAACGCGGTAATATCGCTAAGGCGTTTTTGAAGCGTCTCAGTGTGAAAGGGGCTGCATCATGCGCACCTCATTTAAAGTCCCAACCCCCCCCCCCCCTCTTTTTCATGATATTAAGGATGGGGGCGCAAACTTTCCCTTGCGTCCCAATTAAAGTCCTAAGTATGCTTTCCCCCCCCCATTGCTTCTAATTCTAGCCCTGGACCTCCTCTGTAACTCAAAACATGCAACCTTTTAGAATTTTTTTTAAATGTCGCCTATGGAGATTTTTGAGGGTAAAAGTTTGTCGCCATTCCATGAGCGGGCACAATTTTGAAGCATGACATGTTGGGTATCAATTTACTTGGCGTAACATTATCTTTCACAATATAAAAAAAAAAATTGGGCTAACTTTACTGTTGCCTTATTTTTTTTTTTTTTTTGCGCTTGTAAGACCGCTGCACAAATACGGTGTGAAAAAAAAGTATTGCAATAACCGCCATTTTATTTTCTAGGGTGTTAGAAAAAAAATATGTATAATGTTTGGAGGTTCTAAGTAATTTTCTAGCAAAAAAAAAATGTTTTAAACATGTAAACACCCAAATCTCAAAACGAGGCTGGTCCTTAAGTGGTTAGAGTGTGTGTGTGTGTGTGTGTATATAGTGGTTTTTATTAGAGGGTGCCGAAACTGAAAATGCAGGATGCACTTGGCAGAAAACCGAAACCTGAAAATGACTGTTTTAAAAAAACAAATTCTATATAAAAATATTTTTTATTGCATTGAACTTTTTAATTAATATCATGAATATATTGTCAGCCATTATCGGCACCTTTTTAGTGCAAGAAAAGCTCAAGAAAAATGCATCCCTTTAAATTTCATGTATGTCTTCACACTAGTCCGTTGGGCTTCTGTTGTGGTGTTAAAGTGATTGTAAAGTCTGTTTTTATTATTTTTATATTAAAAAAAAGAAAAAAAAAACTCGTTATACTTGCCTGCTCTGTAATGGTTTTGCCCAGATCCTCCTCTTCTGGGGTCCCTCTTCGGCTCTCCTGGCCCCTCCCTCCTGTCGAGTGCCCCCACAGCAAGCAGTTTGCTATGAGGGTCATCCGAGCCAAGCTGCAGCTCCCTGTGTTCATTCAGACACGGAGCTGCGGTTTGGCCCCTCCCCTTCTCTCTCCTGATTGGCTAACTGAGTTTGATTGAAACCAGCGGCAGCCAATGGCAGCACTGCTGTGTCTCGGCCAATCAAGAGGGAGTGTGCTAGATGGTCGCCACTCATGGACATCGCTGGCTAGAGATGGGGCTCAGGTAAGTATTTGGGGGGGGGGGGGGTGCTACTGTGCAGAGGTTTTTTTAATCTTAATGCACCTTCAGCCTTTTACAATCCCTTTTTAATATCATGAATTTAAATTTAATATGAATTTATTGTTGCCCATTATCGGCACCTTTAGTGCAAGAAAAGCTCAAGAAAAATGCATCCCCTTAAATTCTATGTATGTCTTCACACTGGTCCGTTGCGCTTCCATTGTGGTAAAAATCTTGCTTGCTGCATTTTTGATCAGTTTAAAAAAAAAAAATGCAACAAAACGGACCTCCCTGTTGAAATGCAGTGAAAACGCAGCAAAGACTCATCAAAAACGCATGTTTTACGTTTTTGATGCGGTTTTTGAGTCACACGGCCTATGAAAAACACACCATAAGCACAGCATTTTTTGTGCGTTTTCAGCACCATTATCGGCACATTTTCGTTATCGACAAAATGCCGAAAACACATTTTCGGCGAATGTTTCGCCTGACGAAATTTCGGTGCATCTCCTAGTTTTTATATAATTTCTTTCTTATGGTCCCAGCCACAATACAGTCTATTGTATTGCGTAGCTCTTTACACATCTATTTTTATTTATTTATTTATTTATTTATTTATGCTTTCAAGGCTCTGCCTTTGCTTCTTTGATGTGTCACTCTGTTATACAGTACAAGTGGCCTTTATCCTGCATACCGGTTTCCACTATGGCATCCTCTGGGTTAATGTTGTGATTCCACACACTCATAGCATAATATTTTGTAGATGTGCTGGGAGTAAAGATGGACAAAAAGTTAGAGGGGTTTTTAAACTAGGCGACTGAGGGGAGGGTCCAAGGGTAGAGATGGTCAGCGCGGAACTTAGTCCAGGGGGTAGTATTGGGGGCATTAGTGGTAGGTTGACTAAAGCACATAAACCCAAGGTAAATATAGTAACAAGTTCTAGTTGCAATCGCGGAACACCAAATAAGAGGATAGTATGCAACCGGTGTAAACTACGTGGCATGTTCACCAATGCCAGGAGCCTGGAGGACAAGATGGGTGAACTGGAGATACTGTTGTACGAGGAAGATTTGGATTTTGTGGGAATTTCAGAGACTTGGTTCAACAGCTCTCATGATTGGCTGGCAACCATTCAAGGGCATACCCTTTATCCCAAGGATAGAGAGGGTAAAAAAGGGGGAGGGGTATGCCTATATATCAAGAATAATGTACAAGTGAATGTGAGAGATGAAATCACTAAGGGAGCTAGGGAGGAGGTGGAATCCTTATGGGTAGAGCTCCAAAGGGATAAAGCTAAGGGGAAAATAATACTGGTAGTATGCTATAGGCCCCCTAACCTGAGGGAGGAGGGGGAGGCGGACCTCCTATCACAATTTGGATTAGCTGCAAGGATGGGAAGTGTTATCATAATGGGGGATTTTAATTATCCAGACATATACTGGGTGGAGGGAACCACGCATTTGTCTAAGGCTCACCAGTTTCTAAATGTCTTGCAGGACAATTTTCATGGGTCAGATGGTAGACGCACCAACTAGAAATAAAGCGTTACTAGATCTACTGATTACCAATAATACAGACCTGATCACGGATGTGGAAATACAGGGAAATTTAGGCAACAGCGATCACAGGTCAATTGGCTTCAGTATAAATCACACAAATAGGAAACATAAGGGGAATACAAAGACACTGAATTTCAAAAGAGCCAACTTCCCTAAACTACGAACCTTGCTAGAGGATATAAATTGAGATAAAATCTTAGGAACAAAGAACACAGAGAAGAGATGGGTTTGCTTTAAGAGCATATTAAATAAGGGCATTAGCCAATGCATCCCATTGGGTAATACATTTAAAATCGCAAACAAAAGTCCTGGATGGCTTAACGCCAATGTAAAAATGAGCAAAGGAGAAGGCCTTCAAAAAATACATGGTTGAAGGATCATCATCAGCATTCAAACTTTATAAAGAATGCAACAAGAAATGTAAGGTTGCAATTAGGGCGGACCATATTGGTCCCATAAAGAATGAGGAAGGACATCTGGTTACAAAGGATGGGGAGATGGCGAAGGTATTGCATTTATTCTTCTCCTCAGTCTTCATGAGGGAATCGGGGGCTTCAGTAACCAAAACTGCAGTGTTTATCCTCATGACACAACACAGGAAGCATCTCTATGGTTAACAGAGGACAGAATTAAAATTAGACTTGGAAAACTTAACATTTATAAATCACCGGGACTGGATGGCTTGCATCCGAGGGTACTCAGTCAAGTAATTGTCAGACCGTTGTTCCAAATTGTTACTGACGGTCTACTGACTGAAATGGTACCAGCTGATTGGAGAAAAGCCAATGTAGCACCAATATTTAAAAAGGGCCCAAAATACATCCCTGGGAATTACCGACCAGTTAGCTTAACATCAATAGTATGCAAGCTCTTGGAGGGGATGATAAGGGACTATATACAAGATTTTAGTAATAAGAACGGTATCCTTAGCAGTAATCAGCATGGATTCATGAAGAATCGTTCTTGCCAAACCGATCTATTAACCTTCTATGAGGAGGTGAGTTGCCATCTAGATAAAGGAAGGCCCGTAGACGTGGTGTATCTGGATTTTGCAAAAGCATTTGACACAGTTCCACATAAACGTTTACTGTACAAAATAAGGTCTTTTGGCATGGACCATAGGGTGAGTACATGGATTGAAAACTGGCTACAAGGGAGAGTTCAGAGGGTGGTGTTAAAGGGGGAGTACTCGGAATGGTCAGGGGTGGGTAGTGGGGTTCCCCAGGGTTCTGTGCTGGGACCAATCCTATTTATTTGTTCATAAATGACCTGGAGGATGGGATAAACAGTTCAATCTCTGTATTTGCAGACGATACTAAGCAGCAGCTCTTGGTGGTCTACCTGACCCACATCTATTGGTGAGTGACATGGACAGTGATGGATGATTGACATAGCTCACTCCTTGTAGAGAGGTTTTGAAGGGACTTTCTGAACTTTGCATAGCTGCTCTATTTTCAGGTTAGCAATAGCCGTTCTCAGCCAAAACCTTTAATATCTAGTATAGAAATTGTGTGCTTCTCAGACTGACTGATTTGCTTTCTTCTTTTTCTAGATGCATGTGACGTTCAATGATGTCGCTGTGTACATGACGGAGGAGGAATGGCGGAAATTGGACCCTGGGCAGCTGCAACTATACAATGAAGTCATGAATGAAAACTATGCCAGTTTACAGTCCCTGGGTAATGATGGATACCTTTTTAGATGACGGACACACAGGGCCAAAAATTTATTTTCTTTATGCTAATGCAGTACCCATACTCTGTCACAACATACGCATGTACCATAACATAATGGAGACCAGAGCAGTGAGTACGTCTTTAGGGAGAGTAGTAGAGGAAATCTAGTAGTTTAAATGTTTTTTCTTAGCTGTAGGGTCAATGTTAAATGTAACACAATTCAAAATAATATGCTTGCTCTGTATAAAGACCCTTTTTGTGGCCAGAACTGCAAAATACGTGGTGCTTCCACAGGGCAGCCATCAGAAATTTTTGGACGCCTTACACAGCTTTAGACCTGGGCCCTCTGCCCCGCCCTGAGCCTGACCACCAATATTCCCCAGGGCTTGCCTATAGGCCATCCTACCGAATCCGCACACCGGCCACCTCACCTGTACGCACTCAGCCCCCCCTCAATCCTGTATATATGTCAACCCCCTCACACCTGTATATTTGTCAGCCCCCCAAACCTGTATATTTGTCAGCCCCCCCCCCACACACACACACCTGTATATATGTCAGCCCCCCCCCCCATACACACCTGTATATATGTCAGTGCCCCCCCCACACATCTGTATATATGTCAGCCCCCACACACACACCTGTGTATATATGTCAGCCACCCCCCCTACACACCACTGTATATATGTCAGTGCCCCCCCCACACACACACACCTGTATATATGTTGCCCCCCCCCCCATACACCTATGTATGTGTGTGTGTGTGTGTGTGTGTGTGTGTGTGTGTATATGTGTATATATATATATATATATATATATATATATATATATATATATGTGTGTGTATGTATGTCGGCCCACACACACCTGTATATATGTCAACCACCCCCCACACACACCTGTATATATGTCAACCACCCCCCACACACACCTGTATATATGTCAACCACCCCCCACACACACCTGTATATATGGCAGGCCCACATCCACAAATCTGTACACACACAAGCCTCTGGCCCCTCCCTGTACACAAACGGCCCCCCTCCCTTTCCTTCACAGCCCCTACTTGTAACTTCCTACCTGGTCCCAGCTCGTTTTTACAAAGCTGACATGTTGCTGAGAAACTTAGTACAGGCAGATCACTGTCACACGAGGGGTGAACATGCACATAGTAGCCAGAGGTGGCAGTAAAGAGCTTGATGTCTAAAATCAATGAAACGAGAACTGCAGAAACTGTGAGATCGTTTCTATACTGCACAGCCCGGCTCCCTTTCACCACTCCTGCCTTCTTCTGGTCTGGGCAGGCCCCTTACAGCTGTAACGGCTGTACCCCCCGATGGCCCTGATGGCAGCCCTGTGCTTCCACATATGGAGGAGCGTGATATCTCCTCCCATAATGCAGTCCCTAGACCCAGGCACTGGTCATATGATGAAGGGGGTGACATCACTGCTCCGACAATGGCTATTTTGGTGGTGCAAGACATTAAGCAATGCTGTTACCTTGTTGTTAGTAGTACCTCTTTTGTCTCTCTTGTACTTTAACTTTGTTACTGGGCCTTTTTTGAACCACCTTCCGACCACTCAAAGTAAATATACTGCGATCGGGCAGCAGATGCAGGCACAGTCGCATACATGCACATGACCAGCCTTCTTCTGGGTTTGTGTTCTCTGCCAACCTGTGCTGTGATTGGACGCAGCACGAGTTTGGCAGCAGATTTCAGCCAATGATTTTAGCTGAAAACTGCTGATCAACTATGTCCACTCACACGGAGTTCTGTGTTTAGGTACAAACAGAGCTCTGTGTACATAGTGAACAGTGATCTGGCTGTTTCTTCACCCAGAAAAGCAGGGAGAAAAAACAGCCAGATTAGTAAGTAAAAGCAGCACACAATACACGTGTTAGGCCACAGTTAAACCCTTGATTGCCCCTAGATGTTAACCCCTTCCCAGCCAGTGTAAGTGTACAGTATTATCACTAATCACTATATTAGTGTCACTAGTGATGTCAGTGTCAATTAGTGACCCTCCCAGCCAGTGTCTGTTAGCGCCAGATTGCACACCACACTATCACAGTCTCACTATTAGTTGCCAATCACCGCCATTACAGTATAGCGTCTATAGCTGCATAAATTCCAGCATACATACTGTAGTTTGTAGATGCTATAACTTTCACACAAACCAAAATACAGTTATCAGGATTTCTCTTAAGCGCCTTCCAGGACAGCCCATGAGGGCTCTTCCTAATAGGACAGGAAACGCGTTAACTCCCACCAGATAAAAGGGCGGTCCTCCAGGCCCGTGTCCGTATTAGTGTTTCCTACGGGGGGGGTTTAACATGTTTCCTGGAACTGGTTCACCTAGGTCTCATGAGCACGGCTCCTGTGGCGTTTTGGGGTGGTATTCCTACCTTCTTCTTAGGTCCCAGAGCCGCACATCCACCAGGGGAGTAGGCTTGTGGCTACTGTCCCTGCTTCTCAGTGCATGGGGAATGCCAGCACCGCGGTGTATGTCGGAGCTCCAGTCCACGAGCCGCATGGCAGCAGTCGGCTGTTTTCTCCCTGTTAAACAGCGTGGCTGGAGTGTGCAGGGGAAGAGAGGAAGCTGTGCGTGGTTCCAAGCTGGCCCACAGGAAGTACCCAGAAGGGTCACTTCCGGGGCGTGTGATGTCATCAGCGGGCGCCGGCGACGCTAGTTCCTGTCTCTAAACATCGCGAACGGGGACGCTGGGAAGCTGGCGTTTAAAAGAGTGAAACCCGGCAGAGACTTCGGACCACTACAGGGGCGGAATGGACTCCTCTGCGATACCTGCACAGGCAGCGGAAGCAGGCCCTAACACCAGCACCCCACAGGTAAGCCTGAAGTGTATTTTTACCTACTTGCACATGCTGTGAGTGTTCTCCTCCTTGTAACCAGTAGGGACTAGGTGAAAGGGGCACATTTTTCCTTTCCTCCTGCACAGGGTGCTATGGAGTGTATGTGGCATAAAATTTATTGGGGTCATTTTGTTCTCTTGCAGGCCAAGACTTAGGACAAGGCCCAAGCGCAGCCACCAAAAAGGAAATGTGTGGTTTGCGAAAACAAATTGAGCTGCTTATGGAGCAAAGCAGTTTGCCGCACCTGTATAGACAGCCTAGTTAAGGATGACCCGGTAGTCTCCTGTCAGAAAATGCTGACTTCTGTTAGAGATGAGCTTACGTCTACGTTTAGCTTGTTTAAAACTCTAATTGACAAGATTCAAGTCCCCTCAGAGGGTCCATCTCCAGTTAGGACTTCAGCCAGTCCTAGGGCTCCACAACAGAGTGCGGAGAGTGAAGAATCTGAGGCTGAAGCCGGATCTGCCCAGTCTTCTCCGGAAGAATCGGGGTCAGTTACAGGGCCCAGGGATGAAGAATTTGCAAGGGGCTCGAAGTTATCATTGGAAGATGTAAATGACTTATTAAAGGCTATCTATAGGACACTTGAAATACAAGAGGAGAAGGTACAATTGTTTAAACATCACCTTATGTACAAAGGTTTGCATAAGAAAAGGCTAGAGTTTTTCCCGCACATAGTTCCCTTGATACTATCAAGCTGGAGTGGGAAAATCCAGAAAGAAAACCTTTCTTTTCTGGTAACCTTAAAAGGTTTCCATTTGAACAGCCATGGAACAAAAATCCTAAGTTAGACGCACCTCTTTCAAAAGTTTCAAAAAACCTAGCGTTTGACAATATGGGCATGCTTAGGGATCCGATGGATAAAAGAGGATGTCCTTCTTCACAGAGCCTGGGACTCAGCCATTGGGAATCTTAAACCAGCTCTGGCCTCCACTTGTGTAGCCAGAAATTTAGAAGTATGGTTGACACAAATGTAAACACACTTGTTGGCAGGTTACCTCTAGAGAACAGATTCTGAAATCTTTCCCTCTCTTCTTTCGTGCAGTGGGGTTTTTGGCTGATTCTTCCGCAGAGTCGGTAAGAATGACAGCTAGGACCTCGGCCTTAGTGAATTCGGCCAGAAGAAGCATATGGCTTAAAACCTGTTCAGGCGATGCTGCCTCAAAGTTGCGCCTATGTGGTCTTCCCTTAGCAGGCGATCATCTTTTTTGGCCCAGGTCTGCAGGAGGCGCTGGAACGCACGGCCGATAGAAGAAAGGCCTTTCCAGAGAATAAGAAAAAGCCGACAGCCAGAACGTTTTTGCCGTGGCCAAAGTAGGCAGCAAGGTCCTAGAGAAAGGGACAATAGGCCCAAAAATCATTTGGACAGGGCACAAGGGCAGAGGTAAAGGGGGCGTCTTGTTTAACCCTCCTCAACAACCCGCCAAGCCACAGTGACTTGTGCCTCCCAGTGGGAGGAAGATTGAGGGCTTTTCTCCCACAGTGGGCAGCAGTCACCTCAAGTCCATTCATCCTGGACCTAGTGACCAATACAGGTCTGGTACAGGCTGGAATTTTCTTGCCATCCACCAGAGCGATTATTGGTCACCTTCCCTCCCCAAGATCGGGTAAAAGCGAGGGCCCTGGGTCTCCCAATTGGAGACTTGTTGGATCAAAATGTCCTGATCCCGGTTCCCTGGTCAGATCAGGGCAAGGGATTTTAATTCCATATATCTGTCATCAGAAAACCGGCAGGAAAATATCGGCTTATCCTGAACCTCCGGTCTCTAAACCGTTCGATCAGGTACAAGCACTTTCGTATGGAGACGGTGTTGTCAATCAAAAACCTGCTTTACCCAAACTGCTTCATGGCCACTTTGGATTTGAGGGATGCCTATCTGCACTTCCCTATCCATCCAGCCTTCCAAAGATTCTTGAGACTATGGGTCAAGATGGGAACAGAGATTCGGCACTTTCAATTCCAAGCCCCCCCTTCGGTCTGTCCTCAGCCCCACGCATTTTTACAAAGGTGTTGGGGGAGGCGCTGGCTCCCCTAAGGTTAAAGGCGATAACTTTTATCCCTTACCTGGACAACCTTCTAGTGGGGGCGAAGTCATTCCAAAAGTCTCAAGACTGTACAGAACTTCCTTCAATCTCTAGGCTGGTTAATAAACAAAGAGAAGTCTTTCTTAATTCCGGCCCAGAAAGTGACATATCTGGGGTACGAATTTTGCTCAGTAGACCAAAAAGTTTTTCTCCCGCAGGAAAAGGTCTCAAAAATGATGCAAACAACGTCAGCCTTACAGACCAATCAGTCGGGAGAGAGGTTTCAAGAGCAGTGGGTCTGATGACCTCTTACTTTCCCGCAGTACCATGGGCAAGATTACATCAACTCCCATTACAGCTGTTTCTACTAAGGAACTGGGACGGAGACGCAAATTTCTTGGAATCAAGGGTCTTGTTACCCTCCAGGGTAAAAAGAAGCTTGTGGTGGTGGAGACACCTGCACCTAACGAGGTCTATCATGGTCCATTCCTATATCCCATAGGATCACAATGGATGCGAGTTCCTGGGGATGGGGAGCCCACCTCAGCAACACAATGGCACAGGGAGAATGGTCCTCAAGAGCTTAATTGAATCAGAGAGCTTCAAGCGGTTCAGAGAGCCTTGCAGGCATTTCAGATGAAAATCAGGGGTCACAATCTCCAGATTCTATTCGACAATATCACTAAGGTTGCGTACCTCTACAAACAGGGAGGTACAAGGAGTCGGATACTTCAATCTATCGCCCAGGAGATTTCATCATGGGCAGAAGGGAATCTAGCCTCAGTTACTGCAGGGCACCTGAAGGGGGCACAAAACTGTCTGGCAGATTATCTCAGCCACTACCGGGTATTTCAAGACAATTGGTCCCTTCATTACGAAATCTTTGCGGGTTTCACCGACAGATGGGGATGTCCCAAAGTGGACCTGTTCACAGAACAGAACAGTCGCAAGACAGAGAAGTTCTTTTCTCTGAACCCAGAGAATTGATCATTGGGGATCGATGCTCTGGTGAATCCGTGGCCATTCGGCCCCTGTTAGGCATTCCCGCCGATCAGGCTAAGTCCGGAAGTTTCTTCTAGAAACAGATCTTATCCTAATAGCCTCTTTCTAGCCCAAGAGGCCATGGTTTTTACAGACTCTGGTCTCAGAGCCTCCACTGAGTCCTCTGAAGAAAGAAGACTTATTATCGCAGGGTCCAGTGTTGCACCCACAGGTGGTTTCCTTAAGCTTGAAGGCCTGGTATCTGAAGAAAAGATACTAAGTGCCCAGGGGTTCTCTGACAAAGTAGTCAAGACCCTGGTAAATTGCAGAAAATAAGTCACTAGAGCCATATATTCCAAGGTTTGGAAGAAATTGAAACTCATGGTTATCTGGAAATCAAAGATTTAACTCATGATGATGTTCCTTCAATTTTGGAATTTTTTCAAGAGGGTGTCGACAAAGGTCTTTCAGTTAGTAGCTTAAAGGTACAGGCGGCAGCTATCAGTGTTTTTCTCCAATTTTCTCTCTTGGAAAATCCCACTATAGCTAGATTCTTCAAATCAGTTTCTAGGTCCAGGCCAGTAGTGGTTAGAAGTTGTCCAACCTGGGACCTGTCCCTGGTGCTTCAAACTCTGGTATAATTCCCTTTATAGATCCTAGAGGTTATTTCAGTTAAGTTACTTACCTTAAATCTATTTTTCTTGTGGCCTCAGCTCGTAGGGTAAGTGTGAGTTACAGGCCCTATCGGTGAGGGAGCCTTTCCTCTCAATTTTTGAGGATCGGGTTGTTTTGAAAACTGATCCAGGATTTCTGCCTAAATTGGCCAGTACATTCCACAGATCCCAGGACATTGTACTGCCAACCTTTTGTAGTTCGCCAAAGGGCAACCAAGAAAGAAAATTTAGTTTTTTTTTTTTTAGACGTGAGAAGAATTCTTCTTGTCTACCTTGAGGTCACCAAGACCTTTAGAATAACAGACGCCTTGTTCGTCCTCCTTTTCAGGAGCACACAAGAGAAAGAGTGCATCTAAAGCCACCTTGGCTAGATGGATAAAGCAAGCTATTGCTGAAACTTGCAAATTAGGGACGTTCCTTCACCCTTTGTCACTGTGCACTCAACAAGAGCCTTGTCTGCATCTTGGGCTGAGAGGGCAGGGGGCAACAAAACATGTAATCAGGACACTGATCATCAGTGCGCCAATTACATTATAGCGCCAACGGTGTCACCAATCAGTGCTCCCCACTGCCCACAAGTGCCACCAATCAGTACCCATTAGTGATGCCAGTCACTGCTGCCTATGTTGGGTTTACCTCATATTCTAGTTACTGGACTGCCATCCCTAGGTGCGCATGAGGCCCAGTGGCGGTGCGTCCATAAGGGCGTACAGGCACCACCCCCTCTTTCCAGCTACCCCCTCTATGACCAATGGTATAGCATGAATGGCATAGCATGAATCTATCCATGGCCACTGCTGCCACCCCCTATTCAGGAGCCTGGCCCTTTTTCGGGGACCTGAATTACAGCGACGGGGGGGGGGGTTGAAGCATCTGGTAGGCGTTGAAAAAGGTGACCTGCGAGCGCCATGCTTGGCGCTCGCAGTTCACCCAGGTGTGTTAAACAGCGACTGAATATTCGCTTTTTTAACACTAAACCGCCTCTCCGCCAATCAGGTGCTTGGGTCTGTTACCCATCACTTGATTGGCTGAAATGACAGGCGCTGGGATTGGACGCCAGGCGTTCAATCGTCTGTAGGAGAAGAGGGGAGAAGACTCATGGAGGACACCACTCGCCGCCTTTACCCGCTGCCGGGCGGGGGGGGTCACAGTGGCAGCATTCGATGGGCACAGTGGCAGCATTCGATGGGCATGGTGGAAGCGTTTGGGCACAGTGGCTGTGTTTGATGGGCACACTGGCTGCGTTTGGGCACCGTGAGGCTGCAATTGGTGATGTGGGTTTTTTTTTTTTTTTTATCGTGATTGCGACATTGTGGCGGACACATCGGAAACTTTTGACACATTTTTGGGACGATTGACAATTATACAGCGATCAGTGCTATAAAAATGAACTGATTACTCTATAAATGTCACTGGCAGGGACGGGGTTAACATTAGGGGGCGATCAAGGGGTTAAATATGTTCCCTGACTGTGTGTTCTAACTGTAGGGGGAGGGGACTGACTATACGAGATGACAGATCGTGGTTCCTAGCTATTAGGAACTCGTGATCTGTCTCTCCTCACAGAACAGGGATTTGTGTGTTTACACACACACACACGTCCCTGTTCTGCCTCTCGTGCCAGCGATCGCTCGTGGTCGGCGGTCATCGCGACCGTCGGCCACGAGCGTCGGCACCCCCACAGTGCAGCGCGCGCCTGCTATCCTGCTTAAAGGAGCCGACGTATAGCTATGACGGCTCGCGGGAACATGCCGACCTGCCGCAGTATAATGACGGCAGCTGGTCGGCAAGTGGTTAAGGCTGCATTCACACCTGAGCATTTTCAGCTCATAAAATGCCTTAAAAACGCCCAACAAGCAAAATCACATTAATTTCAATGGCACCTGTTCACATCTGAGCGTTTTGTCACCTGAAGCAAAACACCTGAAAAACACCCTAAGCTCAAAAAAGAACATGAGCTTCTTTGGGGCAGACTACAGGCGTTTTTCTGCCTTTTTACATTGGTGACCTGAACAAAATCACGGCAAAAACGCATGACTTTGAACCGCTCAGGTGTGAATGCAGCCTAAAGGTGCCAGAACACACATGTATAAAATAGATTTATTAATTGTACATAAACGTTAAAAAAAAAAAACGCATACAATACTGTTGAATATATTTTTAAAAACAACCAGCAAGGAACATCCAAGCGGAATATGTTTGCAGTTGGCATTCGCTCAACATGTTTCGCCAGATAGGCTTCTTCAGGATCTTCACAGCATTACATATTGATACAACTGAAGTTGAGAACAAAACAGCATATGTACACTCAAATATAATATCAAATACAATTATACAACCATCAACTACAAAAAAGCATATGGAGGGCATCGCACCACGAAATTCCAAGGTAAAATGGATAAGTCTAGAGGCCTTTGTGGGACCTAATTGCTGAAAGGGTAGTCCTCCCTCCTCCCTCCTACTTCTTCCTCCTTCCTCCTTCTTCCTCCTCCTCCTTCCTCCTCCTTCCTCCTTCCTCCTCCTTTCTCTTCTTCCTCTACTTCTTCCTCCTCTTCCCTTTTACATGTTTGATTCCTACAATTGTATATTTATTAAACTAGCTATACTGTGGATACCACTCCTCTTACACCCCTTGGGTGTGATTTGGAAAGTCTGCTCATCTTTCTGGTCCTGATGTTCTTTTATACCAATTTTCTTTACAATTTATCCTCCTCCCTCCCTACACTTTTTTATATATAGGTGCTACTTTTCCAGCTAGGTTTTTACCCTCTGTTTAGATTTGCTGGCAAGGAGGCTGTGTTATATTCATGCATGCCTTGTGAGATATGACTTCATTATTAGGTACATCCTACATGTACGGGCCTCCCACTCCCTGATCTCGAGGGTTAGGGGTGTTGTATTTCCACCTTCGGCTGTTACCTGGTTGGAATTTTTTGGTATGCACATACGGTGTCTGTCCAGCCATCCTTTCCCTGCAGTCAAAGGTTGGGTATCCTAGGTTCTCTCTTGAGAGATTACTTCTCTATTCGGTACATCCTTCATTTATAGACTGCCCTCCTCCTGAACCTGAGGGTTCCACTTAAAGGGGTTGTACACCTTTGTGGTTTTTCACCTCAATGCATTCTATGCATTGAGGTGAAAAACCGCTTGGAGTGCAGCAGCAGCCCCCCAGTGCCCCTGTTTTACTTACCTGAACCCTCCTTTTTCTTGCGCCGGGGACGAGCACACCAGCTCTACCCCATGTTCCTTGTCCTGATTGGCTAGATTGATAGCAGCACAGCCGTTGGCTCCTGCTGCTGTCAATCAAATCCAATGACGCCAGGGGACGGGGCCGGGTTATACATTTGGGCGGAATGGACGCTGAATGCTGGACTCAGGAGCCGGCCCGCAAGCAAGGTAACCTCCTCGGGAGAGCGCTTCTCCTAGAGGGTTATCTGATGTGGGGAGGAGCCACGAGAGCCGTCGGGGGACCCAAGAAGAGGATGTTCGGGGCCACTCTGTGCAAAACGAGCTGCATAGTGGAGGTAAGTATGATATATGAAAAAAAAAAAAAAAAAACAGAAAACGAATTCTTACGATCACTTTAAGCTCCTGGCTATTAACCAGGTAGTGTGTTTTTTTTTTTTTTTTTTTTTTTTTTTATTATACTTTGGTTTGGCAATTTCCCATAATTTTCTTCACCCCTTTCATTTAGCCTTACTTTAGGCATTCTACTCCTTGTACAATTTCCGCATCCATTGGATCTCACAGTGGCTGTTGCCTACACCTCAGACTGCTTTTGGTTGTTACCAATGGTCTACACATTACTACATTCCTGTGTCCCTCAATGGATGATAAATAAAATTTTAAGATTTTTGTACTTTACCTCAATGGACTCCAGGAAAAAGATTTTTACCAGGACCTGCCCCTCTTTGCTATTGGCTTTATGTAACGCTTGCTCATAAAAATGAGGCATCATTCTTGGAGGCGGTGTTATACAGGGGTTGGCTTAATGCTTTTTTTTTTTTTTGCCAATGTCCAAACCTCCTGAAGGCAACAGTATAACCCAAATATCTAAGAATGTCCCTTCAATGGACTCCTAGAAAAGGTTACAAAAATGTGTTTTATTTTCTGCAGAGCACATGGTACGCTGTGTAGAGCAATATGGCAGGTGTGTTCTATAGATGAGAGCGGGTGCTCTTGAAAATGAATGACACCACATTTTACAGCCGGCTTGGTGTGCCACTGTGCGTTGCAATAACATGCGTTTTGCCTTGTGTGTTACCACAACGCTCCGATGTGAACGAACCCTGATAGCATTGCTTTAATACTTCTTTTTGGTTTGTGGTTGGCACGGTTTTGTCTACTAAGTGCAGTATCCATGAACCACTCTGTATGACATCCAATTTTTTTATTTCAGGACTTCCAGTCCCAGAACCTGAAATGTTACAGCGTGCCAAGCAACAGAACTGGAACTGGAAGAAGAGGCCTCTCTACGAAGCTGGAGAACGGTCGTATATACCTCTCCGAACAGGTAAGGGTGGACCTGTCCTGGGGAAATTCCTGCACATGCTTCTGTACATCATTTACTTACAGGTACAAACATTCTGAACCCAACCAGAAATCATCCTTTTAACACTTCCACTCATTTGTCCCCTCCGCACCCCCCCACATTTGGCACCTTTCGGCGGCGTGTGCGCAATGTAACCCCTTCGAGAGAGCGCTTCTCCTAGGGGGTTATCTGATGTCGGGGGACCCCAGAAGAACAGGTACGGGGCCACTCTGTGCAAAACGAGCTGCACAGTGAAGGTATGATGTGTGTGTTATTTTAAAGAAAAAAAAACAAGCCCTTACAATCACTTTAAGTATATAAACAGTAAAAAAGGGAGGACAGACCATATTGGCCCCATAAAGAATGAGGAAGGACATCTGGTTACAAAGGATGGGGAGATGGCGAAGGTATTGAATTTATTCTTCTCCTCAGTCTTCACGAGTGAATTGGGGGGGGCTTCAGTAACCAAAACTGCAGTGTTTATCCTCATGACACAACACAGGAAGCACCTACATGGTTAACAGAGGACGGAATTAGAATTAGACTTGAGAAACTTAACATTAATAAATCACCGGGACCAGATGGCTTGCATCCAAGGGTACTTGGGGAACACAGTCAAGTAATTGCCAGACCATTGTTCCTAATTTTTACAGACAGTCTACTGACTGGAATGGTATTAGCTGATTGGAGAAAAGCCAATGTAGCACAAATATATAAAAAGGGCCCAAAATACATCCCTGGGAATTGGACCATTTAGCCTAACATCAATAGTATGCAAGCTCTTGGAGGGGATAAGGGACTATATAGAAGATTTTAGTAATGAGAACGGTATCATTAGCAGTAATCAGCATGGATTCATGAAGAATCGTTCTTGCCAAACCAATCTATTAACCTTCTATGAGGAGGTGAGTTGCCATCTAGATAAAGGAAGGCCCGTAGACGTGGTGTATCTGGATTTTGCAAAAGCATTTGACACAGTTCCCCATAAACGTTTACTGTACAAAATAAGGTCCTTTGGCATGGACCATAGGGTGAGTACATGGATTGAAAACTGGCTACAAGGGCGAGTTCAGAGGGTGGTGATAAATGGGGAGTACTCAGAATGGTCAGGGGTGGGTAGTGGGGTTCCCCAGGGTTCTGTGCTGGGACCAATCCTATTTAATTTGTTCATAAACGATCTGGAGGATGGGATAAACAGTTCAATCTCTGTATTTGCAGACGATACTAAGCTAAGCAGGGCAATAACTTCTCTGCAGGATGTGGAAACCTTGCAAAAAGATCTGAACAAATGAATGGGGGAGGGGCAACTACATGGCAAATGAGGTTCAATGTAGAAAAATGTAAAATAATGCATTTGGGTGGCAAAAATATGAATGTAATCTATACACTGGGGGGAGAACCTCTGGGGGAATCTAGGATGGAAAAGGACCTGGGGGTCCTAGTATATGACAGGCTCAGCAATGGCATGCAATGCCAAGCTGCTGCTAACAAAGCAAACAGAATATTGGCATTAAAAAGGGGATCAACTCCAGAGATAAAACGATAATTCTCCCGCTCTACAAGACTCTGGTCCGGCCGCACCTGGAGTATGCGGTCCAGTTCTGGGCACCAGTCCTCAGGAAGGATGTACTGGAAATGGAGCGAGTACAAAGAAGGGCAACAAAGCTAATAAAGGGTCTGGAGGATCTTAGTTATGAGGAAAGGTTGTGAGCTCTGAACTTATTCTCTCTGGAGAAGAGACGCTTGAGAGGGGATATGATTTCAATTTACAAATACCGGACTGGTGACCCCACAATTGGGATAAAACGTTTTCGCAGAAGGGAGTTTAACAAGACTCGTGGCCACTCATTAAAATTAGAAGAAAAGAGGTTTAACCTTAAACTATGTAGAGGGTTCTTTACTGTAAGAGCGGTTAGGATGCGGAATTCCCTTCCACAGGCGGTGGTCTCATAGTTACTATGTAACTATGTAAGCATGACTCCCACAGGCAGAGGCATGATGGGACTTGTAGTTTCGCAACAGCTGAAGGGCCCCCAGTTTGAAACCCTAGGGTCTCTGCTAAAAAAAATATATATAATGTTTAGGGGTTCTAAATTTTCTAGCAAAAAAAGTAGATTTTTACATGTAGGAGTGCAGTGTCAGAAATGGTCTGGGTGCCAGTGGTCAAAGCGGAGTTCCACCCACATTTTTCACTCCTCACCATGCAGCCCTAATGTGCATCCTTAAAATGAATTGACAATTTTTAATTTTTTTCTGTTCACTTACCTGATTTAAGTCTATATCTAATTTCACTTCCTCCTTTAGCAGCCATGGCCGTCATTTCCGGTTTTGCATTGGCTCCTGGGAGATCTTGGTCAGCTTGGCATGGCGCTGCTCCCGTAATATTTAACATTGGCGTCTATGGAGATTCTTGGTCAGCTTGGCATGGCGCAGCTCCAGTAACATTTTAAAGTAGTTGTACAGTGGAACCTCGGATTACGAGCATAATCCGTTCCAGGAGTATGCTCGTAATCCAGTACTCGCATATCAAAGTGAGTTTTCCCATTGAAGTCAATGGAAACGAAAATAATTTGTTCCGCATTGACTTCAATGGGATGCAATACCGCATGCGGCCAGAGGCGGGGCGCCGGAAATGGCCGAAAAGGCCCGAGCACACTTCGGCTGACCTTGGCAAACCGTGGAAAGACTCTGTTCACGAGCCTTTCCGAGGTCAGCCGAACTCTCCTCAGGCCTTTCCGTGCATTTCCGAACGGCGACGATCGGCTGAGGCGCCCCCTACATCAGGCCAAAAACGGTACTGCACACCGCTTTGGCCTGAATCCTGCTCGTTTTGTTAGACAACACTCACAAACCGAGTAACCGAGTTAGGATTTTTAGAAATACAGTGCTCATATTGCGAACCGCTCGTTAACCACGTTAGGCGCAATCCGAGGTAGCACTGTATACCCTTTTTGTACATTTTTACCTACAGGAAGGCCTATAATAAGGCTTACCTGTAAATAAAATGAATATCTCCTAAACCTTTAGGAGATATTCACTTTGCATGCAGCCCCTGACGTCAGCGGCGTATGCGATGTGAAGGTCCGGCGGATGCTGCCGGACCTTGCCGGAAAGAATGCTCCCACGCACATACGCGGGAGTGACGTCATCGCTGCTCCAGCCGCTCAAAGCACCGGAGCTGTGAACCCGGAAGACACACCAAGGGGAACATGTCAGCTCCCTCGTCAGTGACCGGAATCAGATGCCGAAGCCTCGTTCTAAGGCAGGGGTCCTCAAACTTTTTAAACAGGGGGCCAGTTCACGGTCCTCAGACTGTTGGGGGGCCGCACTATAGTTTAAAAAAATATGAACTAATTCCTATGCACACATCTTATTTGTAGTGCAAAAAAAAAAAAAAAACAGGAACAAACAGTACAATATTTAAAATAAAGAACAATTTTAATCAATATGAACTTATCAGTATTTCACAGACTCCCCTCATTACAGAACCCCTCTCAATCACAGACCCCCCCTCCCCATCACAGACTCACCCCATAACAAAGCCCCCCCCCACGACAGATTCCCCCCATCACAAAGCCCCCCAACCCAAACTCCTCTCCATCACAAAGCCCCACATAACATACTCCCCCTATAAGACTCCCCCCCCATAACAGACTCCCCCATATCACATACTTCCCCCATCACAGATACCCCCATAACAGACTTCGCCATCACAGACTCCCCCATCACAGATCCCCCATAACAGACTCCGCCATCACAGATCCCCCCATAACAGACTCTGCCATCACAGATCCCCCTATAACAGACCCCCCCCCCCATCACAGATCTCCCCATATCACAGTTCACCCCCATATCACAGAGCCCCCCCCATAACAGACTCCCCCATATCAGTCCCCCCCATATCACAGATCCCCCCATAACAGACTCCCCCATCACAGATCCCCTCATATCACAGTCCCCCCCATATCACAGATCCCCCCCATAACAGACTCTCCCATCACAGATCCCCCCCATATTACAGATCCCACATCACAGATCCCCCTATAACAGACTCCCCCATCACAGATCCCCCCCCCCCCATAACAGACTCCCCCATCACAGTTCCCCCATAACAGACTCCGCCATCACAGATCTCCCCATATCACAGTCCCCCCCATCACAGATCCCCCCATATCACAGTCCCCCCCCATCACAGATCCCCCCATATCACAGTCCCCCCCCATCACAGATCCCCCATAACAGATTCCCCCATATCACAGTCCCCCCATCACAGATCCCCCATAACAGATTCCGCTATCACAGATCCCCCCATATCACAGTCCCCCCCCCATATTAGACTACCTCATAGATGCCCCCATAACAGACTCCCCTCATCGATATTACACTGCCGCCCCTTCTATAATATCACAGCACTCCCACTCCCCTCTGTTACCTGTATCACACAAGACACAAAGCATGGTAAGTCCGGACAACGGGCGGGACTTTGCAAGTGAAAGGTGATTGATTCCTGGGACCACCCTGATGCCTAGTAACCAATCACCCGCTTCTTAACACAAAAGGTCCTTTGTCCAGACCTGTCATGTTTCCCGTCCTGTGTGATAAAAGTAGCAGAGGGCAGGGGGAGTGATGCGATGTTAAACGGGCAGTCCGAGGGCCGGATAAAAAACGCTGGTGGGCCAGATTCGGCCCGCGGGCCGTAGTTTGAGGACCCCTGTTCTAAGGCATGTATTTCATAATGGGCTAGTATGCGGTGCATAGTAGCTCATTATGCCTTTGCCTTGCAGGTTTATTTATTTGTGCGGGTATACAACCGCTTTAACATTGGCGTCTATGGAAAATCTTGGTCAGCTTGGCGTGGCAAGCTGACCAAGATTGCACTGCACATGCGCTAGATCAGCAGGTGCATGCTGGGTAGCCAGCATGCACGGAATCCAGGAAGGAGAACACCGTGGCTTCAGATGCCCACACTGGAGATGGCCGCGCTTGTGCAGGAACTTCACAAAGTAAGAAAACGATGCTGCACAAATAGAATACTGGGCATAGTTTACAGCATATCTTTGTTACATTGCATGAGTATTCTAGGGGTATATTTACCTTAAAAGTCATATTTTGGCCGGAACTTCGCTTTAAGGGGAAAAACAAAATCACGTTTACAAGGCCCGAGAACCATAAGTTGATGTTGACATCACTCCGGTTCTCAGAGGGCATAGAGATAAGCAGTGGCCATCTAGCCATCGCTTATCTCTATGGAAAAATCCTGCTGACGCCGGATGGTTTCCGGAGCTACCGATTTTAGTAACGTTAGCCCAGAAAGCAGAGGGGGGGAGGTGGCACTTCTCCTGCCACTTCTAAAAGTGATCTTGCAGCGAATTCCCCACTGGGATTACTTTTATCTTAAAGCCGGCCGCCTAACGAACAAAATGATACCGGGGTTATGGCATCTGGCTGCAGCCATAACCCCGATATTTAATGTAAAAAAACATAACGTACATTTACAGTTAGGCATTCGGCAAGGGGCCTAACTTTTCCTATACCGGACTTTATTAGGAACTAGATGGGGAGCCATCTAGTGGCCAGCCAGCTAAACTGCACCTGAAAGTGGCGTGTAGAAAAAAAATGATCGAAGAATGCGAGTTTGAAGGTGGCTGCTGTCCTTGTCTGAAACTGAACGGAACCCCGGCACTGTGAGGCTGCGGTGTCACTACGCTGTATTCTCCAAGTACTCCTATCAGATGTTTTAGGACTTATAAAAACAAAATGTATGAGTGTTCGATATTTATAGAAATAAAACGTTCATATACATGATGATGACATTATTCCAAACACAAACGGCTGAAATGTCCCAAGTATTGCAAACCAGAGGCACGATTTACAAAAATAAATGCTACTCTTGTCTGCATTAGCAAATTTCATTATATTAAATAAAATTAAAATATATTTCATGAATAAAAAAGAAAACCTTTCTATTCCTGTGAATTGAACCCAGACAGCTCAGATAACAAGCTCTCTGTCTGCCATGGGCATTGTGAGCGCTTTGCCTCATTGGAGTCTGCAGTAATACTAACATATCGCCTGAATATATAACTATCCAATATGGCTCCCCCCTCATAGTTTTCCTACAGTGCCTTGAAAAAGTATTCATACCCCTTAATTTTCCACATTTCGTCATGTTACAACCAAAAACTTAAATGTATTTTATTGGGATTTTATGTGATAGACCATTGGCAGATAATTGTGAAGTGGAAGGAAAATGATACAAATAAATATGTGAAAAGTGGGGGGGGGGGGGGGGCATTTGTATTCAGCCCCCTTTACTCTGATACCCCCAACTAAAATCTAGTGGAACCAATTGCCTTCAGAAGTCACCTAATTAGTAAATAGAGTCCACTTGTGTGTAATTTAATCTCAGTATAAATACAGCTATTCTGTGAAGCCCTCATAGGTTTGTTAGAGAACCTTAGTGAACAAACAGCATCACGAAGGCCAAGGAACACACCAGACAGGTCAGGGATAACGTTGTGGAGAAATATAAAGCAGGGTTAGGTTATAAAAAAATCTCCCAAGCTTTGAACATCTCACAGAGCTCTGTTCAATCCATCATCTGAAAATGGAAAGAGTATTGCACAACTGCAAACCTACCAAGACATGGCCGTCCACCTAAACTGACCGGCCAGGCAAGGAGAGCATTCATCAGAGAAGAGCCAAGAGGTCCATGGTAACTCTGGAGGAGCTGCAGAGATCCACAGCTCAGGTGGGAGAATCTGTCCACAGGACAACTATTAGTCGTGTTCTCCACAAATCTGCCCTTTATGGAAGAGTGACAAGAAGAAAGACATTGGTGAAAGAAAGTCATAAGAAGTCCTGTTTGCAGGTTGTGAGAAGCCATGTGGAGGACACAGCAAACATGTGGAAGAAGGTGATCTGGTCAGAGGAGACCAAAACTCAACTTTCTGGTCTAAAAGCAAAACGCTATGTGTGAGGGAAAACTAACACTGCACATCACTCTGAACACACCATCCCCACCGTGAAACATGGTGGTGGCAGCATCATGTGGTGGGGATGGTTTTCTTCAGCAGGGACAGGGAAGCTGGTCAGAGTTGATGGGAAGATGGATGGAGACAAATACAGGACAATCTTAGAAGAAAACCTGTTAGAGTTTACAAAAGATTTGAGACTGGGGCGGAGGTTCACCTTCCAGCAGGACAACGACCCGAAACATATAGCCAGAGCTGCAATGGAATGGTTTAGATCAAAGCATGTTCATGTGTTAGAATGGCCCAGTCACAGTCCAGACCTAAATCACATTGAGAATCTGAGCCAAGACTTGAAAATTGCTGTTCACAGACGCTCTCCATCCAATCTGACAGAGCTTGAGATATTTTACAAAGAAGAATGGGCAGAAATGTCCCTCTCTAGATGTGCAAAGCTGGTAGAGACATCCCCAAAAAGACTTACAGCTGTAATTGCAGAGAAAGGGGGTTCTACAAAGTATTGACTTTTCACATATTTATTTTTAAAAAAAAAAAATGTTGAAAATCATTTTCCTTTCACTTCACAATTATGTGCCACTTTGTGTTGGTCTATCACAAAAAAAAAATCCCAATAAAATACATTTACGTTTTTTGGTTGTAACATGACAAAATGTGGAAAATGTCAAGGGGGTACGAATACTTTTTCAAGGCACTGTAACATAAAAAGTACTTCAGCTCTTCTTTATAGACATATCACCTGCCTTCTTTTCAGTGTCAATTTCCCTGTTTTTCTCATGTAGATAAAGCTTCGTATGGGCTTGGTGAGGCGATATCACGGACCTCTGGATCTCCGGAAATTGAAGTAAACGGTGAGAATTTAAGAAGCTCTGTAGGGTTGAATGTTAGATTCACTTTACATTCACTGACTAATACATTGGGGAGGACTCCTCACTAGAGTGCCCAAGAGAAGAGAGCCAGCATGGGATTTATATAGAGGGCAGCACCTGAACTGGTCTACCAATACTGGGTGGGCAATGTGCTACTTGACCTGAGTGGCTGAACAGACTTTGTAGATTCACACAGTAAGGAAACCCAGATAGATATTGGTTCAGGCACTGCTGCGGTTGGTGGTACCTTCACACAGTGGGGGAAATAATGATTTCCTCCCCTGCAGATTGTGTAAGTTTGCCCACTTACAAAGAAATGAAGGGTCTATAATTTTTATCATAGGTGTATTTTATATGATAGAGACAGAATATCAACCAAAAATCCAGAAAAAACACGATATAAATGTTATAAATGGAGTGGCAGTTCAGTGAGTAAAATAAGTATTAGCTCTCCAAGCAAACAATGACCTAGTAGTTGGTGGAGAAACCCTTGTTGGCAATCACAGAGGTCAGACGTTTCTTGTAGTTGGTGACCAGGTTTGCACACATCTCAGGAGGGATTTTGGTCCACTCTTCTTTACAGATCTTCTATAAATCCTGAAGGTTTCTTGGCTGTCGCTTGGCGGCTTGAAGTTTCAGCTTCCTCCATAAATTTTCTATAGGATTATGGTCTGGAGACTGACTAGGCCAATCCATGACCTTAATGTGCGTCTAATTCAGCCACTCCTTTGTTGCCTTGGCGGTATGTTTTGGGTCATTGTCATGCTGGAAGACCCATCCATGACCCATCTTCAGTGTTCTGGCTGAGGGAAGAAGGTTCTCATCCAAGATTTTACAATACGTGGTCCCGTCCATTGGCCCCTCAATGCGACAAAGTTGGCCTGTATCTTTATCAGAGAAACAAGCCCAAATCATCATGTTTCCACCTCCGTGTGTGACTGTAGGGATGGTGTGCTTAGGGTCATAGTCAGCATTGTTCTTCCTCCAAACATGGCGAGTCGAGTTAATGCCAAAGAGCTCAATTTTGGTCTCATCTGACCACAGCACTTTCTCCCAATCCTTCTCTGAATCATTTTAGATGTTGGCCAACTTTAGATGGACCTGTACATGTGCCTTCTTGAGGAGGGGGACCTTGCAGGCGCTGCAGGATTTCAAACCATGGCGGCGTATTGTGTTACCAATGGTCCGTTTGGTGACTGTGGTCCCAACTGCCTTGAGATCATTCACAAGCTCCTCCCGTGTAGTTCTGGGCTGATCCCTCACTTTTCTCATGACCATCCTCACCCTAAGAGGAGAAATCCTCCATGGAGCTCCAGACCGAGGGCGATTGGTTATTTTGTATTTCTTCCAAGTTGTCTCCTTCTCACCAAGCTTCTTGCTGATGGTCTTGTAGTCCATTCCAGCCTTGTGCAGGTCTACAATCTTGTCCCTGACGTCCTCTGACAGATCTTTGGTCTTGTCCATGATGGTGAGGTTGGAATGGAAGAAAGAGATTCTGGTGGACAGGTGTCTTTTATACACATAACGAGTTGTCGTTAGGAGCACCTACTTACATTGACAGGACAATCTGTGTACCACATGAGCACCTACTGTATCCAGTCTGTGGGGGGCAGAATTATTGTTGGTTGGTAGGGGATCAAATACTTATTTTACTCACTGAACTGCAACTCCATTTATAACATTTGTATCGTGTTTTTTTTCTGGATTTTTGGTTGATATTCTGTCTCTACCATACAAAATACGCATATATGATAAATTATAGACTCTCCATTTCTTGTGGGCAACCTTACACAATCTGCAGGGTATCAAATTATTTTCCCCCACTGTACATAGGTGATGGGTTACCATTAATTTGTCAGATCATATTTCCATTAAGTGGATGGATGCTGTGTATATGGCAGGGGCCTAGGGAGAACCGCCCTCTAACCCATCCTATGTTACGCAGGTATTGACATGGACACCCTGAAGAAGGACCCCACCTTCTGTAAACAGAAGAGTTTACAAGACTGGGAATTGGAGCGTCACATGATCGCAGCTTTAGGTGGGTAAAAAGGGAATTTCGTGGTGGGTTTTTTTTTTTTGCTTTATTTAAATAATAAAATATAATAAATAAAATTGTATATTGAATAACTCAGGTATAAGTAGTGCTTTCCAATGAGTTCAGTCCAGCCAAGAAAATTTAGGGCTTGTTGGCCCACTTTTATTTCAAAGAAGAAATAAAGGTTCTAATGGAAAAAAAAAAAAGTTGCCCTCACAA
The DNA here is from genome assembly GCF_042186555.1 of Aquarana catesbeiana. NCBI lineage: Eukaryota > Metazoa > Chordata > Amphibia > Anura > Ranidae > Aquarana > Aquarana catesbeiana. The sequence goes on along the minus strand of NC_133328.1, from coordinate 647,508,399 downwards.
GGGTTTTCACCATCACTTCGAACGCCAAAGTAAAATTACATTAAACCTTCTGGCTTCCTCTCGCACCATTGCTGCTCAGACCTCAAGCTTGGGCCCTTTGGCTGGTCCCTCAGACTATTACACAGCACCAAAACAAAAAAAGTGCTCATTGCTTAATTCCACAAAACTTTTTCATAAATAAATCCATGACAGCACTCCTTGTGCTTCCAGGATCACTCCATGTGTCCCTGTATTTTCTCACACTCGCCAGAAGTATATGACTGTTAGTGTTGGCATAAGAGTCAAACGCTGGTTTTGCACCACTTGTGGGTCTCTCCTGATGCTCCAGTTCCTTTTTAACTGGTATAGTGTGGACTTATTCAATGTACATGTGTTCAGCCAAAATCTTTCATTTGTAATCCCCCGTACTCAAAACAGACATAGAAATCAAGGGGAAAGCTACCATAGTGCAATCTCGTTTTATGCCCTCACATAGACTTGTATTACAATCGCAAGTACCCAGGAAGCACCGCTTGGTGTGCACTCCAAAGACCCAAAGTGACATCACTGGGAGCCCTGCCCAACATGTTTCGTCATAACCGGTGAATGTCGACTCTTCAGGAGCAGGCCCTGACCTCTGGGCAGGGCACCTCCTGTCTTCCAGGTGGATCCCTGAACTTTGACCAGGCCCTAGATTATAAAGTCTGCTGGAATCTCGTAAAACCTGGACACTGGGTTAGAGACTTTTTTGATCCCAAAGCTCTTCAAAGTCTCTGAACTGCAGACCCTAACCTGGGAGTATCTGTAGAAAACCACAAAGGCAATTTTCTCTGTCCAGAATAGACACTCTGAAGCCCCTCAATCTACATACTTGAGAACACTTTGTCATTTTTGCCTATTTCAACCCAAAGCCAGGGCACCCCACAGTTGCCAGAAGCAAATAAATACTAATGCCCTCACATAGACTTGTATTGCAATCACAAGTAACCAGGAAACAGTGTGTGCTCTGAAAACTGGAAGTGATGATACTGGGAGCCCTGTCCAGCGTGTTTCTTCATAACTAATGGACAGCTTCAGGAGCATGCCCACGCCTTTTCTTCTGGACAATGCACCCCCTGTCCTCCAGGTGTAGCCCTAAACTATGACCAGGCCCTAGAATATAAAGCTTGTTGGTCTCTCGTTAACCCTGGACAATAGGTAAGAGGCTTCCTCAATCCCAAAGCTCTTTGAGGCCTCTGAACCCCAGACCCTAATCAAGGAGTATCCAGGGAAAACTAAAAAGGCAATTTTCTCTGTTCAAAACAGATACTCTGAAGCCCCTTAATCTGCCTCCCTGAGAACCCTGTGTCATGTTTGCCTAATTTAACCCAAAGGCAGGCAACAGCACTGTCACAGTTGCCAGAATACAGTATCTTCCCCTTAAGTGGACCTTTTACTTGTCCTTTTTCCTGGCCTTTATCTGTATGATGTCACAATCTTGCAGCGTTGTAATCATTTTGTCATTTTGTTGTAGGCTGTGAACCTCCCATTCCAAACCAGAACATTCCGGAGTCGCACCAAAAGGAGCAAAACAGCCTTGCCTCTTTCAGGAAGAAAATGTTACGCGATTCCAGCCTAGAGCCAAAATGCCTCAAGTGTAATGGCATCTTAAGATGCTACTGTGACATTCTGAAGCAAAAACGAAAGAAGCCATTCGTGTGTGAGGACTGCGGAAAATCTTATCGCCTGCAAATGTACCTCCTTTTACACCAGAAGTCACATTTCCAAGAACACCTCTACAAGTGCCCTTTGTGCGAAAAAAGCTTTGACAAAGACTTGGTGCTACGGAAACACATGAGGACCCACCAGGGACTGACCGGAATACACCTGGATTTCTGCCGGAGCGCCACCAGGACACCACCGGACACCTTGCCGATAGCTACCGGGATGCTACCGGACATCATAGCCTTCGGGACACCACTGGGAGCCCCGCAGGCCGCCTTATACACCTGTGAACAATGCCAAGAAGTCTTCCCCAGCAAAAACCTTCTACAGATCCACAGCCGGGACCACAAGAAAGTGAAGAAGCACTCCTGTTTGATATGCGGGCAGATCGTCCAGTCGTATGCTGAACTTAACATACACTTGAAGGGGCACAGGAAGCCCTACGGATGCAGTGTGTGTGGAAAGATCTTTACCAATAGGCCAGATTTCATGGCCCACCTCCGTGAACACTCCGGGGAGCAGATATACAAGTGTAAAGTCTGCATGAAAGGTTACAGCAGGCTATCCTTTTTATTTAAACACGTAAGAGTTCATTTACCTCAGGCAGCCCAAATATCAAAGCCGGACCAACCATCACTCCCGGAAGAGAACAAGGAGGAGCTTGGAGAAACCGAAACAACTGTCTTCCATGGATTGCCCCAGAAAGAGGAGGAGTTCACTGGAACGCCCCTCAGCTGCTTTCCTTCCACACCAAAGGTCAACATGGATACAGCCAAGGACAGCGAACAAACTTTGAAAGTCAGGAATGAACATCCTGTAGAATTTAAACCATTTCAAAAAGGGAAACGGATAAAGTGCAAAAAATGTAAAAAGCGGTTTCGATACCAGGAATCGTTCAGAAGACACGGAAAGTCTCACCAGATCAGGTTCACGTGCTACCGGTGTGGACAGGTCTTCCGCAAACTGGTCAAATTATACCTCCATAGACGTGACCACAAGAACTACAGGCCGTTCATGTGTAAGCACTGCACCAAAACCTTCAGCTCCAGATCGCTGCTCCTCCTGCACCTCAATTCTCACGACCTTTCCGAGAAGGGGAGCCGATATCCATGTGCCTATTGTAGGAAGGTCTTCAGGTCACAAGCCAACTGCATTTTGCACCAGAAAACCCACATCTATAAGCCAGCTAAGAGCCCACCCAAAACTAACTTGGCGACCTTCAGCAATATACAGATCGCTTCGTTTTCTGACCAGAAAAGTGTGGAGACTAGGCCGTGTCAGGAAGGTCCGCCAGCTAGGAACCCACCCAAAACTAACTTGGCGACCTTCAGCAATATACAGATCGCTCCGTTTTCAGACCAGAAAAGTGTGGAGACTAGGCCGTGTCAGGAAGGTCCACCAGCTAAGAGCCCACCCAAAACTAACTTGGCGACCTTCAGCAATATACAGATCGCTCCGTTTTTTGACCAGAAAAGTGTGGGGACTAGGCCGTGTCAGGAAGGTCCGCCAGCTAAGAGCCCACCCAAAACTAACTTGGCGACCTTCAGCAATATACAGATCACTCAGTTTTCTGACCAAAAAAGTGTGGAGACTAGGCCGTGTCAGGAAGATCCGCCAGCTAAGAGCCCACCCAAAACTGACTTTGCAACCTTCAGCAATATACAGATCACTCCGTTTTCTAACAAGAAAAGTGTGGAGAATAGGCTGTGTCAGGAAGGTCCGCCCGCTAAGATCTACGTCAAGCAGGTGTCCTACCGGCCTTGCCTTTGAATAAACACTTTGTGGCAATGTTTCTAAAACTGTACTGTGCAATTTGACAAAAAAAAAGAATGTTAAGTGTTTAGTGTATTGTTTGTGATGTTTTAATGTTGTGTCTGTCTGAGCATCCAATGCTCGCAGTGTTGTTGTAGTATGTGGAAGATGGCAGAAGGGTTAAAGGGGGGGTATCGGTGGCCCATTGGCACATGGCCTATGTGTTTTTAAGAGAATAGACCTCATCTTCTGACCTTGTGATGTCTATTAGACCTATAGCCAAAGGGGTCTCTACCGCATGCCCTTTTTGATGGTCTTGTATTTTTGTATTGGTTCAAATGGCTCAATACAAAGTGGTTGCAAAGCATTTTCGTTACTGAGAAGGAAAGTGTTCTGATTTGGACCAATGCCTGGTCCATTTTTTTTTTTTTTTTTTTTAAATCGTGAATTTGTACTGTTTAAACTTGCTATATAAGACTCCACAAGACGCCTGTTAGTGCCTTTTTATTATCTGCTTATGTGCCCCTCTCAGGTTTAGTTTCAATCTGTTACCGGGTCTGACCTTCCCTAATGTGATGGCTAAGCCACACTGATCAATAGGACTGCCCTTGTAACATGTATCACAATCAACATTTTCATGCGTAGGCACCCCAACACATGCGTTTTATGTTTGTACATGCGCATATGTAAGGGTGGGGGCCTCAAAAAAAATTTCTTGGGGGTTGTGCTTGGGTGTAGCTTTTATTTTTATAATTTTTTTTTTTTCTTATCACGTAGGGTCAAAAAGTCCCCAATGTGATGATTTTTTGGTGACCGGTTCTCTTTAATGAGACATGCAGGGTCTAAAACAGGGGTCTCAAACTGGTGGCCCTTCAGCTGTTGCGGAACTACAAGTCCCACCATGCCTCTGCCTACGGGAGTCATGCTTGTAACTGTCAGCCTTGCAATGCCTCATGGGATCTGTAGTTTTGTGACAGCTGGAGGGCTGCCAGTTTGAGACCCCTGGTCTAAAATGTCTCCTCCCAATGTCTCCTCTGGGCTCACTACATGTAATGCAATGCAGATCCCCATGCTGGCTGGGGGAAACTGGCAACGGGTGACGTCGCTTCCGGGTCAGGAACACCCTATGCCAGTCCCAGGCCTGCAGATGGGCAAGCCTAGCATATGGAAGCAATTGGGCAGCAGAGAAGCCGCACGAATGCTTCCACCATGGCCACATTAAGAAAAAAAACTACCTACCCGAAACTGCATGTGTCGTGCGATACAAATTGTTCATCCCTGCAACAGTGAATAGGCTGACAAAAGCCCAGGCGCCAGGATGCAATTTCTAGTCGCCATGACGACCTGGGATTTGTTGAGCCCTGGCCAGGTCCCAGAAGTTAAAAAAAAAAAAAAAACAATCTGAGAAGGGCATCTAAACAGCTCTAATTATCCCCTACCTGCCCGCTATGGTGTCCCTTTAAACAGTTTGGAACACCTGGGTGGTGGGAAGGATCGGTGATCATGTGACCACTGTCGTAGTGGTCACATGACCTGCCAGACCAAGAGCTGCCTTTTGGTCAGAAAAAGGGTTAAGAGTGATAGCGGAGTATTGTGGAAGGATTTTAAAATGGTGGACAGGTTAATTTCTAAGGAAACGCTCATCAGCTGCTTATATATATATATATATATATAACACTTAAGCCTCATTCCCACGTGTCACATTTTAGGGCGGCTCATTAATTTCAATGGGCTGCCCTATCATGAGAAATATGCAAAAAAAAAAAGGTGCTGGCACGACTTTAAAATTGCGGTGCCATGTGTTTTGGTGGGTGCAAACGTGCTTGCTAGATGCGTGGGGATGCCATTCAGAATTAATTGCATACTCAGGTGTCTGCAAAAGGCCAGCAGTGCAGGAAAACGTGATTTTTGCATGCATTTCGGATCTGCACCTGGTGTGACCGAGCCCATAAAACCTAACTCCATACAAATGCTTTGTTTTGGATGAAGTCAAGCATCATTCCAAAAATGCTGATTTTTTTTTTTTTTTTTAATTTATGTTCTATATTATGTTAGATATCTATGTTCTATGTTTGTCTGTGACCCCCACTGAGATTTTCCCAAAGTTCCTGTATCAGTGATACCAGGATAAGGGGGGCAGTTGTCACTAGTACAAGGCGGCCAAGACCATTTTTAAATGTTTGTTAGGTGTAACCCTCCCCCACTCTAATAAATGTATTTGTCTACCTGTTGGAGAGATTTCCCATCACTTCCTGTCTAACAGAAACACGTACAGACTAAAATTTTAAATCTGACCTTTTGACCCCTTTCTTTATTCTGCCCAAGACAAAACATTTTGGGTGGAGTTGGGCTTTAAATGAGCACGTGACTTGAAGAAATTGTTATGTAAAAGAGCTGCTTAAGACATAACTCTGGGGCCTATCAGAGGTCTTTTTTATGGGAAATATGAATCGTGGTGGATGTGTCTGGAAACTAGGCAATTTTTAACTGTATTTCTGAAAGTTCTAAATAACATAATTTCTCTGGAAATTTCCATCACCTTAAGGCAGGGGTCTCTAAACTTTCTAACCAAAGGGCCAGTTTATGGTCCTTCAGGTTTGGGGGGGGGGGCCCACAGACGGTGTCAGTGGGACAGTGGGAGGAGAAGATGTTTTTTCTTTGGCGTCAGTGGGAGGACTAGTTGCCCCACCTTTGGTGTCAATGGAAGGAATTATGCCCCATTGTTGGTGCCAGTGGAAGGAACTGTGCCCCCTCATTGGGGTCAGTAGGAGGAATTATGCCCCACTGTTGGTGTCAGTGGATGGAATAGTGCCCCAAGAGCTGGATAACGGCAAGCAAAGGGCCACATCCCGGTTTGGAGACCACTGCCCTAAGGCATGGGTGCTTAACCTGTGGCCCTCCAGTTGTTGCAAAACATCAAGTCCCATAAGGCATTGCAAGGCTGACCATTACAAGCATGACAAAAGCAGAGGCATGATGGGAATTGTAGTTCCGCAACAGCTGGAGGGCCACAGGTTGCCCTAAGAGCTCCTTGACATAGGCTTCAGAGCAGTTTTTGTCCCTATACAAGTCAGGGGGAAGTACAAAGGCAGCTCAGAGATTGGTGCAGGTCAGAAGCAGCTCAGACTGATGCTGAAAGCTCGGTGCATTCACCTATCTTCACAAGCTGTAAGGCAGACCAGATCCACTTTGTTGTAATAGTCTAGGCCAGTGGTCTCCAGTCTGGCCAGTCTAGGCCAGTGGTCTCCAAACTGCGACCCAAGGGCTGGATGTGGCCCTTTTCTTGCCTTTGTCTGGCCCTTGAGGCAATCTTTCTCCCACTGTTCTCAACAATGAGGCACCATTGCTTTCACTGACACCAACAGTGGGGCACTATTCCTCCCACTGATATTAATGATGGGGCACTATTCTTCCCATTGACACCAACAATGGGGCACAATTCCTCCCACTGATATAGTTACATAGTTAGTAAGGTTGAATAAAGTTCATCCAGTTCAACCGAGTGAGTGTGGGTGCGTGTCTACAATCATCCCTATTTATTTAAGGTACCCATATAGCGCCGCCAATTCACGCAGCACTCCACACATACATCGTACACCCACATCGGTCCCTACCCTCAAGGAGCCCACAATCCAAGGTCCCCAACTCACATTCATACACTAGGGCCAATTTTTTGAACAGAAGCATGTCTTTGGAGTGTGGGAGGAAACTGGAATACCCGGAGGAAACCCACGCAGGCACAGGGAGAACATGCAAACTCCAGGCAGGTAGTGTCGTGGTTGAGATTCAAACCAGCGACCCTTTTTACTGCTAGGCAAGAGTGCTACCCACTACACCACTGTGTTGCCCAAATGATATCAATTATGGGGCATCATTCTTCCCACTGACACCAACAATGGTGCACTGTTCCTGCAACGAATATTATGGGGCATTTTTCCTCCTCCTGACCACATTTTTTATATCCCGCTGACCACCAAACCTGAGACATTGTGGACTCCATCGATGCTGGGGCATTTTCTCCTCCCATTGGCCACAGTCCGGTCCTCCTAAAGTGTGAAAGGCAGGAAACTGGCCCTTTTTTTTAGGAAGTTTGGAGACCCCTGAGCTAAGCTGCATACTGCTGTATTTTTTTTCTGTGCTTCACTGCAAAAAGCTTCGACACCACCACTAGATCAATCCGACATCTTCACCCCACCAGACTCCTCCACTGACTCGTTTCTCCCCCATCTAGTCGTAGTCCAGATTGAGGGTGAAACGATTTGGGGGAGGAGCTTCATCTGGTGGGGGCTGAGAGGACTCTGTAATCGTGTCAAAGCTTATTAAAGCGATTGTTTTAAATCAAAGCGATTAAAGCAATTGTTTTGTGAGGAGAAGACGGATCACAGAGGGCCCAGCGCCTGCACTGGTTGCTGTGTGGAGGCCATCTGGAGAGGTACCATTTTGGAGTTGTCAACCTTTCTACCAATTTTTCATCTTTTCATCATTTTATTGTTCACTTCACTTTGACGTTGCAATCTTACATATCAAACTTTCATTTTGGAAAAATAAAAATTAACTTTGATAAAACTGAATAAAAAAAAAAAAAACTTCGGTAGCAATAGTAGTACTACAATAAGCCAAAAAGCAGATGGCCATTCTTTAGAAATTGGCCTCCAATATTGGCCAAGGTTTCATAGCCAGAAACTAAGGCATTGTCTTTTCTTCCTCATCCATTTGAGGGACGCAGGAAGGATATCATCTTTGGGTTATACTACCACCTACAGGTGGATTGGACACTGGTCAGACCAGTATGACCCCTCCCACTACCCAGCATGCCTCCGTTCATTGCTAGTACCCTGGATGTATGGATGTCTTTTTTCTTCACTTCTGCTGGGAAAGGTCTAACCAATATATTCTAGCCATTTTTATTTCCGTCCGTATTGACTTCAGGTTTCTGTTTTCTAGATCAACCTTTTTAGCCACAGAGGAACCCCTAAAATAATTTTGAGGTCTCCCAAAACCATTTCATTGCGGTCAAATGGGAAAAAAAATGCCCCATTCGTTGGTGGCCAGTAGGCAGAATGTCACCCATACTGACAGATAAATAAGATCATTGTTGTTGCATTGCCAAGTGGCGTTGGCCCTGGACCTATGCAGTCACCATCAAGTGGTAGGGTGACTTATTCACAACCCAAGTAACCTCTTGAGGAACCCTAGAGTTCTAGGAATCTCTAGTTGAGAATGGCTGCTCCAGATGGCCCCGGTAGGGAATTCGTTTTCGTTCCACCCTTCGGGATGGATCCCGGTAGACCAGCTTCCAAGCTTTTGGTCTATGGATCGGGGTTATTACTCCCGGCAACTATTCCCCACTAAATATTTGTTAGTTTTCTCCAGGATTAGGCATTGGTTCCCCTTCCTAGGTTACCACCTGCTTTTGTTTCACGTTCTTGTTACCAGATGGACTTTGCAGCCTCATCCATTCCCAGCTTTATATACTCTGGTCCTTCAGGTGGCCCTTGAGCTGCAGATGTTCACCAGTTTTCATTTTATTTATGTTGGGCCTGTTAGTGTTCGCTTTTTGTTTTGCACATTCCTACCGTGAGACGTCTTGGGGGTTGATTTACTAAAACTGGAGAGTGCAAAATCTGGTGCAGCTCTGCATAGAAACCAATCAGCTTCCAGTTTTTTATTTATTTTTTTTGTCAAAGCTTAATTGAACAAGCTGAAGTTTGAATCTAATTGGCTACCATGCACAGCTGCACCAGATTTTGCAGTTTTGGCAAATAAAACCCCATAGTGTCCCTTCAAGGGAGGAGAAACAAATTTAGGATTGTTGCACTCACCGTAAAAGCAGGGGTCTTAAACTGGCAGCCCTCCAGCTGTTGCAAAACTACAATTCCCATCATGCCTCTGCCTGTGGGAGTCATCCTTGTAACTGTCAGCCTTGCAATGCTGCATGAGACCTGTAGTTTCCCAACAGCTGGAGGGCTGCCAGTTTGAGACCCCCTGCCATTAAGGCACACAAATCCCACCCCTCTATGCTCTAAGTACTGCTTTGCTGCAAAACTGGGGCATGCTGGCAGTAGGAGGGGGGGCTACCTAGGCCAACTTACCCTTTTTATTATTTGCTAACGTCTCTCCTGTAGACAACAACATGACCCAACGGTATGTGGTTTCCAAGAAAAGGATTTTACGGTGAATACATAAATGCTATTTTGTAATACTTCTAGGCTCCTTTTACACTTGTGCGACTCCAAAGTTTTACGATTTCCAGTGCAACTATGATCCGACATTTACACTCTGGCACAAAGTCGCATCAAAGTACAGGCACCTTTTCAAAGTCGCACAGATCTGAACGGGTGCCATGACAAGTCGCCCAGGTGTGAATGGAACCTTACTGTACGTTGGCTGAGGTAAAGTCAAACATAAGAACCAAAAATGTTATACTGCAGCTTACAAGTTCTGAGATGTTACTAAGTTAGTTTTCTTTTTTTTTTCCGGAATTTTTACTTTTTTATTTTTACCCGATAATCTTGCCAGGGTCCTAGGGTGACAACGCTCAGTCACTGTACTGTATCTATGGAGGAGCAGCATTGTCACCCTAGGATCACAGAGTCCAACCCCTGCTCATCACTATTAGGGGAAGGCGTATTGTAAGTCACATAGGAGGTATGGACAGGGCTGACAACGCTGCTTGAGAATGAACTCGTCCACTCTGAATTTCTGGCAGGATCAGCGGGTATTTTTTTTATTTTTGCACAGATAGAACCCTTCCAGTTGCATATTTAAAAGAAGAAAAAAAGGGACCAAATAAGAGAAATATCTTGTTAGGGTGTACATGCCCTTTAAAGGAGGCAGCAAATGCCAGAGTTGTCAGTGTTAGTGTGTGTGTGGGATTACTAGACAGGAAGTTGGTTGTGTGTAGGAAAATATCTTCCCTCTGTTCCGCAAATAATTATTTTATACGGTTCTGTTCTTTGGAATGTTTATTAGCACCTTTATGGAAAATGTTCCTTTTCTGGCCTCCTAATCCTGACTGTGAGAAATGTGCCCGGGTCAGGGCCATGCCTGTCCTTCCAGCTGCAATGGTGGCCCTCTTCTCTGGTTATACATCGCCTGAGGCTGGTGGGATGGTAAGTCTTTAAAGGAACACTTAGCAATTTTGGACTCTTTTTTTTTTTTTTTTTTGATTTAATGTCTAATAATAAATAATAATTTTAAATAGTGTTTGTTTCTTTAGTTGCTGTGTAAGACTTTTTACTTATATATATATATAAGTACATGCACGGTACTTCCTTTGCTGCTACATGGAAGAACCGGGGTGTTGGTGGGGTGTTGGTAGGGTGGGGGGGTGGGGAGCTTTGTGTGACTGGAGAGCTGCTGGACTTGGCACTTGTCAGACAGCTGGTGGGGTGGAGCTGCGGGGGACGCAGGGGTTGTCCTCCGGGATGGAGGGGGGGACTCGGGGGTGTCCTCTGGGGTGGAAGGGGGGGGACTCCTTCTTTTGCTGTAGAGTCAGTCGGCAGCATGCTGAATGATCTAGCAGGTGCAGAACCTCTAACAGCAGGAAGTGGTCATCCGGGGCAGAACCTCTCACAGAGACCGGAAGGTGTGCAGCCAGTGCAGAACTTCCCACAGAGCGGGAAGTGGGCAGCCAGTTCAGAACCTCAAACACAGCTGGAAGTGGACTGCTGGTGCAGAACCTCTCACACAGAGCGGGAAGTGCGCAGCTGGTGCAGAACCTCTCACACAGAGCGGTTAGTGCGCAGCCGGTGCAGAACCTCTCACGCAGAGCGGTTAGTGCGCAGCCGGTGCAGAACCTCTCACACAGAGCGGGAAGTGCGCAGCTGGTGCAGAACCTCTCATGTAGAGCGGGAAGTGCGCAGCCGGTGCAGAACCTCTCACGCAGAGCGGTTAGTGCGCAGCCGATGCAGAACCTCTCACGCAGAGCGGTTAGTGCGCAGCTGGTGCAGAACCTCTCACACAGAGCGGGAAGTGCGCAGCCGGTGTAGAACCTCTCACACAGAGAGGGAAGTGTGCAGCCAGTCCAGAACTTCCCACAAGGAGAGGGAAGTGGGCAGCCAGTTCAGAACCTCAAACACAGCTGGAAGTGGACTGCTGGTGCAGAACCTCTCACACAGGGCAGGAAGTGAGTTGTTGGTGCAGAACCTCTCTCACAGAGCGGGAAATGGGAAGATGGTGCAGAATCTTTCACACAGAACGGGAAGTGGCCAGCCGGATATTTATTTGGGAGACTGCAGTCACACCAACTGACTATACTACAAAGACTACACACTCTCTCTCTCCAAAGTTTCCTTCAAAATGGTGATGAGACCAAATCAAGCAGGGGGGGGAGGGGTATGACATCACTGGACTATATCTGCGTACTTTGGGAGGGAGCTTGCACAATCTAACATGCATAAATGAAAAGATAGGATGTGGCGCTTAGCTTCCAGTGTGAAATCCAAAAGATAACAAAAAGCTATTTAGTGTGTAAAACAGTTCCCGTGAGTTTATAACTCAAAATCCTTCTATCATGAAAACAGAAAGCAAGGTGCATCAAAATACACATAACATATAAGTTCCTTTATAAAAATAAATATTTGACATGCATCTAAAAATAAATAAAGTGCAAAAAGTCAATTCAAGCTGTTCCACTGAGATGGTGAACTAGGTAGTTCCAACATACTGTAGGTGAAAAGTCCCAGAAGACGGCTAAAAATACATGCAAAAATAACTTCTTTCAGTGCTTTTTCCTTTTTATGATAACTCCTGTGTATTAAAGGGGTTGTAAACCCTCGTGCACCCTATGCATTAAGGAGAAAAAAAACTTCTGACAGTGACCGGCCCCCTAGCCCCCCCCCCTTTTTACTCACCTGAGCCCCTTTGTTCCCTCAGCGGAGATGCGCTCTTCCTCTCTGCCCGTTGTCTCGACTCTTGATTGGATAGATTGATAGCAGCGTAGCCATTTGCTCCCGCTGCTGTCAATCAAATCCTGAACGTATACAGATGCAGGACTTGGGAGCGCGCCCGCACGGGTGTCCACCTTACAAGAGCCTTCTCCAACGTGGACACTCGATGCGGGGAGAAGCTACCAGCGCCGCGGGGGACCCCAGAAGTCAGGGATCGGGGGCCACTGTGCAAAACTAACTGCACAGTGGAGGTATGACATGTTTGTTAGTTAAAGAGGTTGTAAACCCTCTTCCCTTTTTTTTTTTTTTTTTTTTTTTTTGGAATGAGGGTGGCGGCTCACCTCAAAGTTTTGATCTGCATTCTCATAGTCCTTATCCCTGATGAAGTCACGTGTTCTGTGACGAAACGCGTAGGAGGGAGTTGGGTGAAGTTTGATCTCCAAGTCACGGCCGGACCGGAGACCTTATACTGTATTGGAAATCTCCTGTTTGTTTTGATCTCAAACTGTGAGTGTTACAGTGTAGCTTTTATACAATAAATTTAGGTTTTACACTATGGGAGGCTTTTCTATTTGTTCGTGAACTAATCGGGGAGCATCTGTGGAGGAAAGTGACCAGAAAGAACACCGGCAGACGATCAGTACTACCTCTAGAACTGAGGAGAGACGCGCTAACAAGCAAATTTTGAGGTGAGCTGCCACCCTCATACTTCATACACACGAGGTGGATATCACTATCCCATAGACTTCTATTATTTCCTGCGAGTTTGCTGCTCTTATCCATAGACTTTATTATATCCTGCGGGTTTGCTGCACTTTCTGAATGTAGGAGTTTTGGTACACTTTCAGAAAGTGCAGCACACCTGCAGGATATAATAGAAGTCAATGGCAAAGCGCAGCTAACCCAGGAAAGTCGCACATGCGCTGCATCCGCGGTGCAGGTAAACCACAGCACAGTCGGGTTTAATTTACATTTGCAGTTTGGGGGGGGGGGTTGGTAAACCCCATAGTTAAGAAGTTTTTTGGGTTTTTTTTTCACCTTCGCCTCAACCGCACCCCCTTTAGCTGCAGTGGTGTACACATGTCACAGCCGCAACAGGATTTATAGGCCGTGTCATGGTTGCTGGGTGTAGCACCTGCCAAGCATGACCCATTCAAATGAATGAGGCCGCTCTGCAAGTGCCCTTCAACCTTGTGCAGTACAGCAAACAAGAGATTACTGCAGCCAGCATTGTGTTGCTTTTTCACCACCCGCTTGGACGCATACAGCTGCGGGGCACATGCATAGTGGCTCTATATACTTGGCAGGTGGTAGCGCCTACCAAAAGCAACAAGGGGCATAATTCCTGCCGCAGAATGTGTATCTTTTTTGGCTGCTGCCTCAGCAGCTAAAGGGAGTAGGGATTGGGGGGGCACAACTCAACCGCGGGTTTTTACCACCCCACCCCCTCAACTTTATGTGTGAACGAGCCCTAAGGGGTGCTGCTGCCGAATGCAACTAAGGGCAAGCACTGCTGCTCCTCTGAAAAGCGATTCCAGTGTGTTTGACAGGTGGTGAGGAGGTGATATGGCGATTACCTGATTGATTGCTGTGCAATGCATGCGATTGCGACACAGTAGTACAGCAATTAGAAGGTGAAAACAGGTGTGAGAAGGCAACACTGTACCCGGTGAGCTTTGATTTCTCTAATGTTGTTCAGGTAGATCTCCACCTCCTTTTTAAAGTGGAGGTCCGCCTACCCCACGCAAAATTATAAGTCAGCAGCTACAAATACTGCAGCTGTTGACTTTTAATATAAAGGACACTGTCCGGGGAGCCCGCGATGTCCTCACCCCACCTGTCCAGTGCAGCTGCCATTGCTGGTAAGGGAACCAACCCTTCGGCTTCACAGCCAGTTCCCTACTTTCTAAGTGGCCCGGCGTAGGAGGAGGCCGAACTTCCCCGCGCCACCATCTCTGGAAGTTGGGAAGGGAACTTGTCAAAAGCAGGACCCCTGTGCCCCCCCTACGAAAGGTGCCAAATGTGGCACTGGAAGGAGATGAATAAGCGGACGTTCCACATTTGGATAGAACTCCGCTTTAAAGTGGAGTTCCCACTAAAAAAAATCAAATTAAAAGTCAGCAGCTACAAATACTGCAGCTGCTGACTTTTAATAATCGCACACTTACCTGTCCCCGGGTCCAGCGATGCGTGGGATCGAAGCCCCACTAGTCTCCCCCCTCCGCTTGGTGGCGCCGGCATTTTAACTGTGGGCGCCCTCTGCGCGAGCTGCTCCACGCGCCCTGCCTGGCCACGCAATCATCTGGGACCGCTCACGGGTCCCAGATAATTGCCTAGAGGGAGGGGGGAGAAAACTGATCTCCCTTCCTGCGCCAAGGAAAGTGACGTGAGGAGCCCAGGCGCCGAAGGAGGCAGATTACGAGGGACTCCCTAGCAACAGGCATTAAAGAGGTGAGTAAGAAAAAAATTTTCTCCAAATGTTTTTTTTTTTTTTTTTTTGGGTGGAACTCCACTTTAAGGTTGCCTACTCCTGGTCTAAATGGATACATTTAATATCACTGTTTGCACTATTTGAGACACTTTGTTTTGCTTTTTGTTATCTTTTGGCTAAGCGCCACATCATATCTTTTCATTTATTCTGTTTATACAAGTGGGGACACATTGTGCTGATGTGAGCAGCTGATAAAATAAAATGACCAATTAAAATGTAGCACAAAGGGATTATTGCACTCTTTTTCTCTCTTTTTCTTTTTTTTAAAGAGGAACTGCAGTCTGCTCACAGAATTTGTAATAATTCCATTCCATTTTCCATTCTGAAGCTTCCCTCCGAGCACTTTACATATTATTTTATATATACTGTGATTCTGTACTTGCCAAATATGCTGCAGAAATCTCCCTCTGCTGAGTCTGGCTGCATCTATTATAACTGTGGGCAGCTGAAGCTGCTGCCTGTTCACTTCCTGGATTTACACAAACACACACCTCCAGCTCTGCAGCTCTCATTGGCCCTCTTATGACTCAGCCCCCCCTCCCTTACTGGCAAACTCTCATGAGAGTGAGAGAGAGAGAGCTGTGCATGATGTCATAATCCCAGGATAATGACCAGACAAGAAACAGGAAGTGGGCTGTATAAGAGATTTACTGGCAGAAAAAAAAAATGTTTTACTATCCAAAGATAAAACAACAACAAGGGCAGAAGATTTAATAGATGGAAAGATGAAAAAAATGACTGAAGGTTCAGTTTAATATCTAACATGCAAAGTGCCAGTCTAGTCTAAAGAGGCTCCCCGACTGCCAACTGGAGGACACATTACTTCCTACCTTACAGCGCTGCCATTTTCCTTCAAGGGTGAATTTTATTTTTTTCATTTTCACTGGAGTCGGGCTTTAAAATAACAAAGTAAGAACGTATACTCAGCACAATGATTTTATATTATGTAGAATCCATAGGTGGAAAAAAAAAAAAATTAATTTTTTTCCACTTTGGTCAGTGTTGGTTTAAAAAAAGAATAAAGTATAAATGTCATTTTATCATTTGCCTTATTTAAAATAATGGTAAAATTATGATTCTGATTCAAATCACTATAAGTGATCATCCGATTGAGGGCGAATACTGCTGTGCAAAATGTAAGCACATTGTTTCCCTGGAAGCCCAGGTTCTGAATCTGGGGAAGCAACTGTCAGCACTGAGAAGTACCTCCATACTAAAGGTGAGCCAGGAATGTACACGGCAGGTGCCGGAAGGGGCCAGCACAGAGGCGGGTGGTGACAAAGAGGTGCAGGCACTAGCAAAGAGTAGATGGGTGACAGTCAGGAAGGGTAGAGGGGGAAGTGCCAGAGAGGCCGATCCAGGACTGGAGCATCCCAATAAGTACGCTCCATTGAGTGTCATTGGTGAAACCAGTCAGGGACCAGCACTGCTGGAGATGAGAGACTCTCCTAGCTGCCAGGGGAAGAACTCCTCCAGTGAGAGTGGGGGGGCAGCAAAGGGAAAGGAAAGACAGATTCTGGTGGTAGGGGACTCAATTCTTAGAAGGACAGAGAGGGCAATCTGTAACCAAGACCTGAAGCGCCGAACAGTATGTTGTCTACCGGGCGCTCGGGTTCGGCACATCACGGATCTTGTGGACAGATTACTGGGAGGGGCTGGGGAAGACCCAGCTGTCATGGTGCACGTTGGCACCAATGACAAAGTCAGAGGCAGATGGAGTGTCCTAAAGAACGATTTTAGGGATTTAGGTGCTAAATTGAGGAAAAGGACCTCCAAGGTAGTGTTCTCAGGAATACTACCGGTACATCGAGCCACACCAGAAAGGCAGAGGGAGATTAGGGAAGTAAACAAGTGGCTGAAGAGCTGGTGTAGTAAGGAGGGGTTTGGGTTCCTGGAGGACTGGGCTGACTTCTCAGTCGGTAACCGGTACTATAGAAGGGACGGACTGCACCTAAATGAGGAGGGTGCAGATCTGCTGGGAATGAAGATGGCCAAAAAGTTAGAGGGGTTTTTAAACTAGGCGATGGGGGGGAGGGTCCAGAGACAGTGATAGCCAGCGCGGAAGATATTCCAGAGGGTAGTATTGGGGGCATTAGTGGTAGGTTAACCAAAGCACAAAAACACAAGGTGAGTATAGTAGCAAGTCCTAGTTGCAATCTTGAAACACTCAATACGAGGACAATATGCGACCGGTCTAAACTATGTGGCATGTTCACTAATGCCAGGAGCATGGCGGACAAGATGGGTGAACTAGAGATACTGTTGTACAAGGAGGATTTGGATTTTGTGGGAATTTCAGAGACCTGGTTCAACAGCTCTCATGATTGTCTGGCAAACATTCAAGGGTATACCCTATACCGCAAGGATAGAGAGGGTAAAAAAGGGGGAGGGGTATGCCTATATATCAAGAATAATGTACAAGTGAATGTGAGAGATGACATCACTGAGGGAGCTAGGGAGGAGGTGGAATCTTTATGGGTAGAGCTCCAAAGGGATGAAGCTAAGGGGAAAATAATACTGGGAGTATGCTATAGGCCCCCTAACCTGAGGGAGGAAGTGGAGACGGATCTCCTATCACAAATTGGATTAGCAGCAAGGATGGGAAGTGTTATCATAATGGGGGATTTTAATTATCCAGACATAGACTGGGCGGAGGGAACCGCGCATTCATTTAAGGCTCGCCAGTTCCTTAATGTCTTGCAGGACAATTTTATGGGTCAGATGGTAGATGCACCAACTAGAAATAAAACATTACTGGATCTACTGATTACCAACAATACAGACCTGATCACAGATGTGGAAATACGGGGCAATTTAGGTAACAGCGATCACAGGTCAATTAGTTTCAGTATAAATCACACAAATAGGAAACATGAAGGGAACACAAAGACACTGAATTTCAAAAGAGCCAACTACCCTAAACTACAAACCTTGCTAAAAGGCATAAATTGGGATAAAATATTAGGAACAAAGAATACGGAGGAGAGATGGGTTTGCTTTAAGAGCATATTAAATAAGGGCATTAGCCAATGTATCCCATTGGGTAATAAATTTAAAAGAGCAAACAAAAATCCTGGATGGCTTAACTCCAATGTAAAAATGCATATAAAAGCAAAGGAGAAGGCCTTCAGAAAATACAAGGTTGAGGGATCATCCTCAGCATTCAGACTTTATAATAAATGCAATAAGAAATGTAAGGGTGCAATTAGGACGGCTAAGATAGAACATGAAAGACACATAGCGGAGGAGAGCAAAAAAAATCCCAAGAAATTCTTTAAGTATGTAAACAGTAAAAAAGGGAGGAAAGACCATATTTGCCCCATAAAGAATGAGGAAGGACATCTGGTTACAAAGGATGGGGAGATGGCAAAGGTATTGAATTTATTCTTCTCCTCAGTCTTCACGAGTGAATCGGGGGGCTTCAGTAACCAAAACTGCAGTGTTTATCCTCATGACACAACACAGGAAGCACCTACATGGTTAACAGAGGACGGAATTAAAATTGGACTTGAGAAACTTAACATTAATAAATCACCGGGACCAGATGGCTTGCATCCAAGGGTACTTAGGGAACTTAGTCAGGTGATTGCCAGACCGTTGTTCCTAATTTTTACAGACAGTCTATTGACTGGAATGGTACCAGCTGATTGGAGAAAAGCCAATGTAGCACCAATATTTAAAAAGGGCCCAAAAAACATCCCTGGGAATTACAGACCAGTTAGCCTAACATCAATAGTATGTAAACTCTTGGAGGGGATGATAAGGGACTATATACAAGATTTTAGTAATAAGAATGATATCATTAGCAGTAATCAGCATGGATTCATGAAGAATCGTTCTTGCCAAACCAATCTATTAACCTTCTATGAGGAGGTGAGTTGCCATCTAGATAAAGGAAGGCCCGTAGACGTGGTGTATCTGGATTTTGCAAAAGCATTTGACACAGTTCCTCATAAACGTTTACTGTACAAAATAAGGTGCGTTGGCATGGACCATAGGGTGAGTACATGGATTAAAAACTGGCTACAAGGGCGTGTTCAGAGGGTGGTGATAAATGGGGAGTACTCAGAATGGTCAGGGGTGGGTAGTGGGGTTCCCCAGGGTTCTGTGCTGGGACCAATCCTATTTAATTTGTTCATAAACGACCTGGAGGATGGGATAAACAGTTCAATCTCTGTATTTGCAGACAATACTAAGCTAAGCAGGGCAATAACTTCTCCGCAGGATGTGGAAATCTTGCAAAAAGACCTGAACAAATTAATGGGGTGGGCGACTACATGGCAAATGAGGTTCAATGTAGAAAAATGCAAAATAATGCATTTGGGCGGCAAAAATATGAATGCAATCTATAGACTGGGGGGAGAACCTCTGGGGGGATCTAGGATGGAAAAGGACCTGGGGGTCCTAGTAGATGATAGGCTCTGCTGCTAACAAAGCAAACAGAATATTGGCATGCATTAAAAGGGGGATCAACTCCAGAGATAAAACGATAATTCTCCCGCTCTACAAGACTCTGGTCCGGCCGCACCTGGAGTATGCTGTCCAGTTCTGGGCACCAGTCCTCAGGAGGGATGTACTGGAAATGGAGCGAGTACAAAGAAGGGCAACAAAGCTAATATAGGGTCTGGAGGATCTTAGGTATGAGGAAAGGTTGCGAGCTCTGAACTTATTCTCTCTGGAGAAGAGACACTTGAGAGGGGATATGATTTCAATTTACAAATACTGTACTGGTGACCCCACAATAGGGATAAAACTTTTTCGCAGAAGAGAGTTTAACAAGACTCGGGGCCACTCATTACAATTAGAAGAAAAGAGGTTTAACCTTAAACTACGTAGAGGGTTCTTTACTGTAAGAGCGGCAAGGATGTGGAATTCCCTTCCACAGGCGGTGGTCTCAGCGGGGAGCATTGATAGCTTCAAGAAACTATTAGATAATCACCTGAATGACCGCAACATACAGGGATATATAATGTAATACTGACACATAATCACACACATTTGATGGACTTGCGTCTTTTTTCAACCTCACCTACTATGTAACTAAGTGAAATAAAGGCTTATTTTTCCAATTTTGCTGTTTTTTTTTTTTTGCAACACTGAAAAAAATTACAGAAAAAAACGAATAAAAAATGAAAAAAAGTTTCACCAGGGGAAGAAGAAAGTTAAGGGGAAGAAGGAGTTAATTAGGGCTAATTAGTGTTTTTTAAAAGAGGTTTAATACATTTTATTTAACCTCCCGCCCCCCCCTTAGGGTTGCCACCTGTCTGAGATTCACCCGGACAGTCCGGGATTCACCTGGACAGTTCGGGTTTTGAATCACGTGTCCAGGTTTCAATCCACCTGAAACCCGGACATCTTATTCAGACAGGAATGTGTCTCGGAATAGGGGTTTACAGGAGGTGAGGGGGCACTATGTGCACCACATTACTATTCTCTTTGGAGTACCCAAAGGTGTCCCAGGTCTGTTGCACTCCTATAATGTATACTAAAACAAAACAAAAAAAAATGTACTGTGCGTTGCTAAAGTGTTCGAGTTTGGCTTGAAGAAAAAGTGGCAACCCTAGTTAGGCCCCTTTTCGTTTACCCCGGTCCTGTTACTTTAACTGACCTCATATGCAGGAGGTGAAATAAGGGAAATTGAACGTCTCATTAACAACTTGCTGACCGACTCACATCGATATACATTGATAAACGACGATCGTTTCATCCACAAAGATATCGTCTGGGATGAAACGCGTCGAGTCGAGCCTGCTGTTCCCATTGCATCATTTTATCGATTAACAAGCACTTGTTTTACCTCTTCTAAATGTGAGTGTAAATATTTCATTTTTTAATACATTTTGTGTTATGCGGATGCACGCTATGTGCGTTTTTTATTCCTTTTTGGCCTTATACGTTTGAATCCATGAGATGTTTTATATATCTTGGAGCCTCCTTTCTTGTCGACCGGTGGTCCTTGTGAGAAGATTTTTTTTACCCAATTCTACCAACGCCTATATCCATCTGGGCCTTATTATCTTTGGTGAAGAATCACCGACAAGTCTGTTTGATTCATGGGGTGTATGTCCTACTGAATCCACTTTTTACGGTAAGCCTCAGTGTTATTGGTGGCGGTGCTCCATCCCCCCCTTTTCATGCACGTTTAGCGGTGGCTTGATAATTACCATTTGGGGCGTCAAGATACATGTTTTGGACATTTCCATTTTCATCAAACACTTTTTTTCTCACTCAGTGGGCTCTTTTGTTCATTAATTTTTTCTATTATTGCTTTTGAGTTTATAATAAGTTGTCCACTGTATTTTATGTGTATGGTATATATTGGTTTAATCACCTGACATCACTGCATTTATATGTATGGTATACATCGGTTTAATCACTTGTTATCATTGTTTCAATATTGCACATCTATACTGTTTGATATCTTCACAATTATTCTAACTTTGATATATTTTAGATGTGTATTAGGTCATCTATGCACTTTAGACTACCCATTCAAATTTTAAATTGTCACTAGCGCTGCACCATCACTTTTCCATTTTACTTTTTGCAATTGTCATTTGCGGTGCTGGCAGCTCCCCCCCCTTCTTTGGACAGCGCGGTATTTAGCACATTTTTTTCGATGGGCACTAATAGGTGGCACTGATATGCAGCACTGGGCACTGGTGGGTACTGATAGGCGACACTGGCCACTGAAAGGCTGCACTGATGGGTACTTATGGCTGGCACTGATATGCAGCACTGATAGATGGCATTGATAGGCATCACTGATGGCACTGGCAGGCATTGGGGTGGGCACTGATTGGCAGTTGCCTGGGCACTGATTGGCATTTCCCCGGTGGTCTAGGGTGGCATACCTGGTGGTCCAGTGTGATGGCAATCCCTGGTGGTCCTGGGTGGGCATCTGAGGGGGGGGCTGCGCTGATAAACAATCAGCACAGACCCCCCCCTAAGTCAGGAGAGCAGCCGATCAGCTCTCCTCTACTCGCGTCTTTCAGACGTGAGTGAGGAAAAGCCAATCAACGGCTCTTCCTGTTTACATCGTGATCAGCTGTGATTGGACACGGCTGATCACTTGGTAAAGAGCCTCCATCAGAGGCTCTTTACCGAGATCAGTGTAGTGGTGTGTCAGACTGACACGCCGCAACAACGATCACCGGGATGCATGCCCCCACGGGCGCGCGAGAGCGGTCGTTCTGGAGGGCCGTCATATGACGTCCACCCAGATCGAGAGCCGCACCGCCTCGCCGTCATTTGATGGTGGGCGGGCGGCAAGTGGTTAAAGTGGAACTTCAGTCAGAAAATGAAGTTCTGCTAGATGACTTCAAGCCTGCCCCATGTGCAGGTATAGCTATATAAAACATTAAAAATAACTGTCTAAACTGTTTAACCTCTTCCCGTCCGCGCTATAGCCTGAGAGACGGCTACGGCGCAGGGCTAAATTGCCAGGAGGGCGTCCATGTACGTCCTCCCTGCGGGGCGCACACGGCTTGCTCAATGAGACTCGGCTGATCACAGATCGAAGTAACTGTCAGCCAATGAATAAACGGGACATCAGTCCTGCACACTCCAGACCGACTGCTGCTAAGAAGTGCCCACCAGTGCCGCCTACCAGTGCCCACTAGTGCCACCTATCAATGCCCACCAGTGGCACCTACCAGTGCCCATCAGTGCCTCATCATCAGTGCTGCCTACCAGTGTCACATATCAATGCCCACTAGTGCCACCTATCAGTGCCTCATCATCAGTACCACCTATCAGTGCTGCCTACCATTGTCACTTCCCAGTGCCACCTATCAGTGTCACCAGTGCCCACTAGTGCCTCTTATCAACGCCCACCAGTGCCCACTAGTGCTTCCTATCAATTCCCACCAGTACCACCTATCAGTGCTGCCTATCAGTGTCACCTACCAGTGCTGCCTTACCAGTGTCTCCTCATCAGCGCAGATCAACGAAGGAGAAAAATTACCTGTTTGCAAAATTTTATAACAAACTATCAAAACAGTTTTTTTTTTTTCCTTCAAAATTTTTAGTCTTTTTTCGTTAATAAATAATAAAAAACCCCAGTGGCGATTAAATACTGGCAAAAGAAATCTCTATTTGTGTGAAAAAAAATGATAAAAATGTAATTTGGGTACAGTGTAGCATGACCGCGCAATTGTCATTCAAAGTGTGAGAGCGCTGAAAGCTGAAAATTGGCCTGGGCGGGAAGGGGGGTATAAGTGCCCGGTAAGTGGTTAAAATCCAGTAATATGCTGCCTCACCCTGCTCTGCACATGCTCAGTTGCACTTTATTTTTAAGCACTGCCGAGGATGCAGAGGCCGATCTGCTGACAGCCTTAAAGCCAAATTACACCCTCCTATCCTTTACAGCCAAGGAAGCTGCTTCTGTTTGATCTGCAACTGCCATGGTGCTGCACATGTGATCAATTATGACACCGGCCATTTGATGGTTTGGCTGGTGACACAAGCAGATGTGACAGTTGTCATTCTCGGCATTCCAGGAATGAAACGATTGATGGGTTTAGTTTCCAGTTTATGATTTACTGCTGTTCAGGGTCTCTGGGCTACAGCAAAATGGCGGCCTCCAGCAAGAAGAAACAGGAACATCGCTGGAGGCAATTTGCAGCACACACTCATTTCGGTAGCATAATTATTAATGTGGAATGTTTCTTCCTTTCTAAAGAACATTATTTTTTTATCAAGTTGTTGCGGGTAAAAAAGTTCCACTTTCAGGGCCGGTTTACACTGCTGTGAATTCTATTGCGAATTTTGGCTGTTGCGATCGCTCAAATTCGCAAGTCATTTAAATACCATAGTTTTCCATTAGTGCCGTTCACATCAATGCGTTGCGAATCTAAGCTGCGTACAAAAAGGGTCCTGTGCGAGTTTGATCCGTGTGCGATGCGAATTCAATGCAATATTTGCCGTAGAATCGCAGTAGATTCGCCAGAACACATAAAGAATTCGCAATGAAAATTCGCAACGCAATTGGATCAAATTTGCGCAAAATTCACACCACGGCAGTGTGAACCGGCCCTAAAAGATTTTTTTTTTTTTTTTTAAATCCGTTTCCACTTTGATTTGAAAAATTTGATTGTGTCTCTTTATTTTATCTTCCCAAAGAAAAATCCCCCAGTCTTCACAATCGCGCCTTATTCATTTCATCAGTTATCGGCAGCACCGATATTTGTGAGCGACTATTTTCTAGGACGAAGCACACAAAGGGCAAAATTAGAACCAAAATATCTGAGAATTCTTTATTAGCCACTTCAGCCCCGGAGGATTTGGCAGCTCAATGACCGGAGGACTTTTTACAATTTGGCACTGCGCTGCTTTAACTGGTAATTGCGCGGTCATGCAATGCTGTACCCAAAGGAAATTTGTGTCCTTTTTATAAAAAAACCTGGCTCCACTAAGCTCCGTAGGACCCACAGAGGCGAGCAGGAATGGGGGCTTCCAGGATGTATATCATAGAAACAAAGAAGAGAGCTGTCATTGACTGTTCCTCAGAATTCCTGCCTGTGTGGGTCCTACGGAGCTTAGTGGAGCCAGGTTTTTACCGCTGGAGGAGAGAAGCTGGACAGATGTTTAACCAGTTGACATCCGCGCTATAGCCGAATGACGGCTACAGCGCGGACCTGAAATCCCAGGAGGCCGTCATGTGATGGCCTCCCCTGTGCACGCGCCCTGCGTGCTCGTGGAGCGCGCTGTGATCACCAAGTCACTGAGACTCAGGTGATCACCGATCCGAGTAAGGGGCCGGTCCCAGCCCCTTACCATGTGATCAGCTGTCAGCCAATGACAGCTGATCACATGATCAAAACAAAAGCTCTGTGATCGTTTTTTTTTTCTCCTCGCGCTAACAACGCGAGGAGAAAAAAAAAGCCGATCACTGGTTCATCAGCAAGGGACATCGGTCCCGAAGAGGAAGAGGCAATAATGCCTCATCTGTGCCACCAGTACCCCCTGCCATTGCCACCTGACAGTGCCCACCAGTGCCACCTATCAATGCCCATGAGTGCCACCTATCAATGCCTACAAGTGCCACCTATCAAAGCCCACAAGTGCCACCTATCGATGCCCACCAGTGGTGCCAATCAGTGCCACCTAGCAGTGCTGCCTATGAGTGTAACAGATTAGTGCCCATTATTGCCACCCATCAGTGCCCATCACTGCCACCTATCGGTGCCCATCAGTGCCGCCTCATCAGCGTACATCAATGAAGAAGAAAAATTACCTTTTTTTAAAATTTTATAACAAAATATAAAAAAAAAAAAATTTTTTTTAATTCGGTCTTTTTACATTTTTTTTTTTAGCAAAAAATAAAAACCGCAAAGGTGATCAAATACCACCAAAAGAAAGCTCTATTTGTGGGAAAAAAAAATGATAAAAATTTAATTTGGGTACAGCGTTGTATGACCGAGCAATTGTCATTCAAAGTGCGTCAGCGTTGAAAGCTGAAAATTGGTCTGGATAGGAGGGGGGTTTAAGTGCCCGGTAAGCAAGTGGTTAAATCCACCGCCCTCGCCTGAGTGTTTCCTCCTGTCTGCGCTCATTAGACCTCCGTAACAGAGGTCCCACGGTTCTGGTAAGCGGCCATCCGGCATTCCTTATCTTTTTATCATCTGCTGGCTACAGTGTGTGATCCCATTTTGGAAAGGACCATTTGGGGGTTTTCTATCTGCATCCTTTATTGGACTTTATAGAAGACTCTATGGACTTTTTTCTGTGTTTGTATGTTAGTACATATGTATAATTTATCCTGACACAGGTTTCATTCAGATAATGCATTCGTTTGCTGGTACATGGTCTTAGTTGGTTGATTTGTCCTGACAGGACATTACATTTATTGGTGTTTTTATTTTGCACACACTTGATTTTCTGTTTTTTCTTTCTTTTCTTTGGGTAGCGCATCTACTTTTTCATATCACACTTCCAAACTGAATATTCCGGTTCTTTAGATTGCAGCACCTGTCACATAAGTATTAACATTCACCTTTAATATTTTTCATATATTGTTTTCATCAATATTCTCTGAGGGTAGCGCGGATTGACCACGTTAGAGATCCCTCTTTTTTGTCACAAAGTTTTGAAAATTGAAAAAAGAAAAAAAATGATACATTTTTTTCTTTCTTCATTTTCAAAAATAAATGAGAGCTGCAAAATACTCACCATGCCTCTTAGCAAATACCTTGGGGTGTCTACTTTCCAAAATGGGGTCATTTGGGGGGGGGGGGGGGTTGTGCTATCTCAACATTTTAGGGCCTCCGTAACTGGGGCCTATCAAGGTAGCGAGGAGGAAAATCGAAATTTTACGCCTTTAGCAGGCCTGAAGGCGGTGCTTGGTTTTTGGGGTCCTGTACACGGCTAGGCTCCCAAAAATTCTCACACATGTGGTATCCCCGTACTCAGAAGCAGCAGAATGTATTTTGGGGTGCAATTCCACATATAACCATGCCATGTTTGAACATTATATCATTTAGTGACAACTTTGTGTAAAAAACTAAATTGTAATTTTTCCGAAACTTGTGGCAAAATATCAAATATTCCATGGACTCAACATGCCTATCAGCAAATAGCTTGGGGTGTCTACTTTCCAAAATGGGGTCATTTGGGGGGAGTTTGTGCCATCTTGTCATTTTTATGGCCTCCGAAACTGTGATAGGTAGTGGGGAGTGAAATCAAAAATTTACACCTTTAGAAATCCTGAAGGCAGTGATTGGTTTTCGGGGTCCCGTACGCGGCTAAGCTCCCAAAAAGTCCCACACATGAGGTATCCCCGTACTCAGGAGAAGCAGCAGAATGTATTTTGGGGTGTAATTCCACATATACTGTATTTATCGGCGTATAACACGCACTTTTTTCCCCTTAAAATCAGGGGAAAGTCGTGGGTGCATGTTATACGCCGATCCCCGCTATCGCTATGGGAATGTCGGCGATCGCCCCCGACATTTACATAGCGAGTAGTTTTAAATATGGCGCCGCGGAGTTCGGAGGGACCCGGCGGTGCTGAACGAGCGCCGCCGAAATCAGAGAGCCGAGATACACATAGTCGAGTGTATTCGGCTCTTTCCGGCGCCGCTCACAGTCAAGGCTGCACTGGGGACAAGGCTGCACTGACAAGACTGCACTGGGGGCAAGGCTGCACTGACAAGACTGCACTGGGGACAAGGCTGCACTGACAAGGCTGCACTGGGGACAAGGCTGCACTGACAAGACTGTACTGGGGCAAAGCTGCACTGACGAGGCTGCACTGACACTGAAAAGGCTGCAATGACACTAACAAGGCTGCAGATGAACACTGATGAGGCTGCATTGATGGGCATTTTAATGTAAGTTTCTTTTCCTTAAACTTCCCTCCTAAAAGTTTTTTTCCTTAAAATTCTCTCCTAAACTTTGGGTGCGTGTTATACGCCGGCGCGTGTTATACGCCGATAAATACGGTAATCATGCCATGTTTGAACAATATATCATTTAGTGACAACTTTGTGCAAAAAATAAAAAGTATAATTTTCCCAAAACTTGTGTCACAATATAAAATATTCCATGGACTCGACATGCCTCTCAGCAAATAGCTTGGGGTGTCTACTTTCCAAAAAGGGGTCATTTGGGGGGGTTTTGAACTGTCCTGGCATTTTATGCACAACATTTAGAAGCTTATGTCACACATCACCCACTCTTCTAACCACTTGAAGACAAAGCCCTTTCTGACACTTTTTGTTTACATGAAAAAATATTATTTTTTTGCAAGAAAATTACTTTGAACCCCCAAACATTATATATATTTTTTAAAGCAAAGGCCCTACAGATTAAAACGGTGGTTGTTGCAATTTTTTTCACATAGTATTAGCACAGCGATTTTTCAATTTTTTTGGAAAAAACACACTTTTTTTTATTTTAATGCACTAAAACACACTATACTGCCCAAATGTTTGATGAAATAAAAAAGATGATCTTATGCCAAGTACATGGATACCAAACACTACATGCTTTAAAATTGCTCAGAAACGTGCAGCGGCGACAAACTACATACATTTTTAAAAGCCTTTAAAAACCTTTACAGGTTACCACTTTAGATTTACAGAGGAGGTCTACTGCTAAAATTACTGCCCTTGATCTGACTTTCGCGGTGATACCTCACATGCATGGTGCAATTTCTGTTTACATATGACACCAGACCAACGCTTGCGTTCGCCTTTGCGCGTGAGCACGGGGGGACGGGGGAGACACGGGGTGCTTTTTTTAAAAAATTATTTATTTTGCTTTTTTGTTTTATTTTTAAACTGTTCCTTTCATTTTTTTTTTTTAATCCTTTTTATTGTTATCTCAGGGAATGTAAATATCCCCTATGATAGCAATAGGTATTGACAGGTACTCTTTTTTGAAAAAATTGGGGTCTATTAAACCCTAGATCTCTCCTCTGTCCTCAAAGCATCTGACCACACCAAGATCGGTGTGATTAAATGCTTTCCCAATTTCCCAATGGCGCTGTTTATATCCGGTGAAACCTAAGTGATGAAATGCTCGTAGCTTCCGGTTTCTTAGGCCATAGAGATGATTGGAGCCACTCTGGTCTCTGATCAGCTCTATGATCAGCTGGCGGAACCACGGCTGCATTCTCGGGTTCCCTGTTGGGACATGAGAGCCAGAGAAAATCATGGAAGACGGTGGGAGGGGGGGGACGTTCCCTCCCACTGCTTGTAAAAGCAGTCTAGAGGCTAATTAGCGGCTAGGATTGCTTTTACATGAAAGCCGACCGCTGGCTGAAAAGAATGATACCAAGATGATACCTAAACCTGAAGGCATCATTCTGGTATAACCACTCAAAATCCAGCAACATACCAGTACGTTGCTGGTCCTTGTTGGGCATATATTGTAATGTTCTTTTTTTCATGCAGCTTGTGGGTTGAACGAAAAAAAGAGATTGATCGGTGGGTATGCCCACCATTAGAATACCGCCCTTCATCCACCCACTTCTAATTATGGGCATACATGCAACATTTTCTTTTAACTGTGGTGGTGAAAACACCTCCTACAGCACTGGAGTCGCAGATTCATGTATTGTGGGAGCAAACGCTGTTGCTGTCAAGATAAATAAATCAGTGCTGCAGCTGAATGGCGTACCTGCTAAGAAAATGATGGTTAACAATAAAACAAAGTAACATTACAGTATAACAGTAAGACCATACCTGCAAAGCAAATACAATAAATCATCAAAAGTCAAAATAAAACATTTTTTAATGCAATCTGTGCCTAAAAAATATATGCCGAATCATGGGGGTAATCCCCCCTGATGTTAGGAGCAAATCGCTCCTCCACCCCTGCCCCCATGCTTCGACATATATGCTCTTTTTTTTAACTGCGGTGGTGAAATCACCTCCGACAGCGCTGGAGTCACAGCTTTATGTATTGTGGGAGCAAACGATGTTGCTGTCAGAATAAATAAACCCGTGCTGCAGCTGAATGGCGTACCTGCTAAGCAAATGATGGTTAACAATAACAGTATAACAGTAAGACTTACCATACCTGCAAAGCAAATACACAAAAATAAAACATTACAGTTCTAAAATACAGTAACAAAAGAGAGAACAATGGAGAGAAGAAAAATAAAACCACAACTATTTTTGGCTTTTTTATTTTTTTTTGTGTTTTTGTGTGTTTTTTTTTTCACTTGTAAACGTTGCAGATTAGGGTCTCTCAAAATGTGATGGCCATCACATCTTTTGAGACCCTGTGTTAGTATGCCTAGGACTGTGCAATGCTATACCCTACGCTAATACTCCACTAGTGTGTGGTAGCATTGGAAACAGTCACCAATGCAGAGACCAGGTTGGTCAGTACAGGAGGGACAATAATAGCGGGTGTCACGCCTATATCCGCGCTTTCTACAGACACGACATCTTCTTTGGGGATTTCTTTGGGTAGGGGTATCATAGAGGACATGCGGAAAATGCCTCTCATGCAGCCAGCTTATTGCATTTGGATTGGGAAGTTGGGCCATAGCACCGTCTGGAAACAGAAAGGCTCTGACGATCTCTTCCAGGAATTTAAGGAAGGATCCAGTCTGTCCTGAAGCTCTGTATAGCACATGAGCGTTCAGCAAAGCCAATTGAAATAAGTATGCAGACACTTTTTTGTACCAGCGTCTGGCCTTACGGGCAATTCGGTACGGCGCCAACAACTGGTCATTGAGGTCCACCCCTCCCATGTTAAGGTTATATTCGTGGACACAGGGGTTTCTCCACAACACCAGTCAACGTAGGAATTTGGACTGTCGTGTCTGCGTGAAGGGAGGACAGAACGAAAACATTCTTATTATTCCTCCACTTCACAGCGAGCAAATTATTACATCTCAAGCAGGCTCTCCCCCCCCCAGCCTAAGACGGGAATCTACAAGCCGCTGGGTTAAGCCCCGGCGATTAGATCACACGGTGCCACATGCACCAATTCCATGATCAAACAAGTGACTAAAAAGTAGCATAATTGTCCACGTACAAGTGGTATCCCTTTCCGAATAAGGGTGACACCAAGTCCCACACGATCTTACCAGCGCTCCCTATGTAGTCTGGGCAGTTCTCCGGCTCTACGTTACTATCTCTTCCCTCGTAAACCATAAAACCACATATATAGCCTGTGGCCCTGTCACAGAGCTTATACATCTTGACCCCATATCTGGCACGCTTGCTGGGAAGATACTGTTTGAATGACAAGCGGCCAGAAAACTTGATCAGGGACTCATCAATGCAGACAACTTGATCAGGAGTAAACAAGTCTGCAAAACGTTGGTTGAAGTGGTTTACTAGGGGCCGAATTTTGTAGAGCCAATCATATCCAGGGTCACCCTGAAGGACGACAGAGTTAACTGTCATTGAAGTGCATGAATCGCAAGATCTGCTCGTATCGTGTCCTGGCCATGGAGGCATGGAACACGGGCATATGATGAATTGGGTCAGTGGACCAATATGACCGCAACTCACTCGTTTTAGTTATGCCCATGAGGAGGGATAGGCCCAGGAAGGTCTTAAATTCGGAGACCGTAATTGGTTTCCATTCTCTGGCAAGGGTCAGCTGGGGATTAATGGCGATGAATTGACCGGCAAATAAATTGCTTTGGTCCACAATAGATCTATAGAGATCTTCCGTGAAAAACAGCGAATAAAAATCAATTGACGTAAAATCTACTGTTTCCACCTGAATTCTGGGTTGGCCAGTGAATGGGGGAAGTACGGGTGCTGCAAAAGTGGGCTCCCAATTAGGATTGGCGAATGCAGCAGGAAGGACACTATGGGCTCGACGGGCCTGTGTTTGTCTTCTTGGTGCCAGCGGGATTCTACTCGTGCTAGCCACCTCCCCAGCTTGAACTGCACTTATGGGATTCGCCACGTCACCACGTGATACTGCAGTGCTGGATGTACAACCAGGATGTACTAGCCACTGATGCTTGCCAGTTCACCAGAAGGATGACCGACACTAGTACTGGCTCTCTGCTCCATACAAGAGCCCTGCGGTTCTTGCACCTCAACGACAGCAGAAGAACGGGGTCTGGTGCACCTGACCTGGGCAGGGACCACAAATCTGTCGTCAGAGCTATCTGTCAGGGTGCCGCTGCTGTCTACAGGATCGTATTCTGAGCCTGAATCTGTCATGCTCAGAAACGTGTAGGCCTCTTCGTTACTGTACCTTCGATTTGACATTTTGGTCTCTAAATTTACTGGTACACTAGTGAGACTCACAGGAAAAAAAGCACCTGGCTGTCAGCGACTGATTCAAACGCTGCAAAAAAAAAACAGTTTAGCGTTCACAGGGATCAGGCCTGATGCCGCGTACACACGGTCAGATTTTCCGACTAGAAATGTTGGATGTGAGCTTGTTGGTTGAAAGTCCGACCGTGTGTATGCGCCATCGAACATTTGCTTTCGGACTTTCCACCAACAAATGTTGGCTAGCAGGTTCTCAAATTTTCCGCCAACAAAACTTTGTTGTCGGAAAGTCCGATCGTGTGTACACAAGTCCGTGCAGAAAAGTTCACGCATGCTCAGAATCAAGTACGAGCCAGAAGCGCTCGGTGTTGTAAAACTAGCGTTCGTAATGGAGATATCGCATGACTATTGAACTTCCTTTTTATCGGCTCATCGTACGTCTTGTACGTCGCCACGTTCCCACATTCGTAATTGTTGGCCAACATTTGTGTGACCGTGTGTATGCAAGACAAGTTGGAGCCAACAACCTTCGAGCAAAAATCCACGGTTTTGTTGTCTGAAGGTCCGATCGTGTGTACGCAGCATGGCTCTGCGAACGCTGCAGGTATGTGTGTTGTGTTTTTGCAAGTGACAGTGATCGATTGATACTGCACTTGGGTGGGCTGGGCGGAGGGGCTAAACGCAGGTATCTGGGCTGATCCCGCTAACACTGCATTTTTGGGAACCCTAAACTGCTTGGGACGCTAATATAGTTCTGATCAGATATTGATCTGTTCAGACACTATACTACTAAGGGAGGTGTATGGTGCGTGCGCGGATGTTAGCGCTACTGGCACTAATCTGACGCTGCCTGGGGCGACGAAGACCCTGACTGACATCACCTGCTGGGTGATCAGGGCTTTAAACCTTTATTGGGTAATATACAGCGGGTGCCTTGACGCTATAAAAAAAATCTAGCTAACCAGCGTCACCCGTGACACTTATCCAGTGATCACTGGTGACAGGGGGTGATCAAGGGGTTAAACCTTTATTAGGGGGTGTCCCTAGACCTATCTGGGCCTACCAATAATTACTCTAACACTGATTAGTGTCACTAATGACACCAGTACAGTGATAAAAAAAAAAATCTGAACACTGCACTGGGTGACACAGTGACAGGGGGTGAAGGGGTTAACTGGGGGGGGGGGGGGTGATCAGGGGGTTGTAAGTGTACCTGCCCGTGCCATTCTGCCTCAGTAAAACTGCGGCGGCTGGTCGGGAAGAGGTTAAAGGGTGCATATATAGTGCTATCTTCCAATCATCTCAATGCTTACAAAAGGTATTGTTCAGCATCTAAAACCACAACTGCACCCCCTTTATCAGATAACCAGATTCTTGGTCTGTTTCAAATTTTGCAGTGCTTGATATTTTAATTTTGTGAGATTAGATTTGTGCCAGGAAGGGGAACCTGGGCAGGTGCAGAACCTCTCACACAGAACGAGAAGTGGGCAGCCGGTCATTTACAGGTGCATCTCATAAAATTAGAATATCATCAAAAAATTACTTAATTTCAGTAATTCAATTCAAAAAGTAAAACTGTGTTACACACAGAGTGATATTTCAAGCATTTCTTTCTTTTAACTTTGATAATTATGGCTTAAAGCTAGTAAAGACCCAAAATTCTCTAGAAGTTCCTGGTAGAGGGCTGTGCTGACTTTGGACTTGGTAAAACACAGTGGACCAACACCAGCAGATGACACGGCTCCCCAAATCATCACTGACTGTGGAAACTTCACACTGGACCTCATGCAGCTTGGATTCTGTGCCTCTCCACTCTTCCTCCAGACTCTGGGACCTTGATTTCCAAATGAAATGCCAAAATGTCCACACGTCTTGTACGAGTGGAAGTGTCAGCGCTGGGCTTAGCCCTTCCTTCTCAAAGCTGGCCGCTCAGCTGTTGGCTAATTGCCAGCTCCTATCTCTCCACAGTGACTCACCTGTTGATATCCTGCTCGTCTGTCCTACCTACTTAAGGCGTCCAGTCCAGATGATCTCTGCCTTCACCTTGGTCACATCTCTAATGATGCTCTTCTGTTAAATACTTGCTTGGCTGACATTCCTTCTGGTCCAGATCCTGCTTGCTGTTTTACTACGCTCATCTCTGGCTCCCTGACATTTTGGCTTGTCTGACTATCCGTTCCGGTTCCTGAACTCTGGCTATGTTTTGACTACATTTACTCTGTTTACCTTTTTATATTATTATTAAACAAGTGTGATTTAACTGTACTTCTGTCTCAGTCTGATTCATGGTTTCTGACAGTAGCCGAAGGCCATGAATTCAGAAGATGCAGTCAATCCACTTGTTGGTAATATTTTTCCAGATTGGATCACCACATGGATCAGTTTGCTATAGCGTTACAAACGCTCCTGAGCTGCACGGCTCACCTGGAATCTCCCACTGTGGCTGCTCCGGTACAACCTGTGTTGCAGGGCCATCCCTGCTGCTGCTCCATCAGAGTACGAGAACTGTTGCCGATTACGCCATTGAATTCCATACTCTGGCAGCAGAGTTTGCTTTGAACAATGAGGCACCCGTGGCTTTTTCTCATGGTCTCTCAGATACCATCAAGGATGAGATAGCAGCCCCAGATATACCCACTGAGCTGGAGAGATGGATCTCGTTTGCCATCCTCATTGACTCCTGACTCAGAGAAAGACTCCCTTTTAAGGAGCACTTGCGGAAGCCTCCTGTACATTTGTCTCCGAACTTTGCAGTCCCACCCGTGCCTCCCTCACCTCCCATGCCTCCTGGTACCAAGTCGGTCTGGGAAGATGAACCCATGCACTTGGGCTTCACGCGTCTCTCTGCGGATGAGAGAACCCTTAGGAAGAGGGAAAGATTGTGCCTTTATTGTGGCCAGTAAGGTAACTTTTTGAAGTCTTGTCCTACCCGTTCATGGAACGCCCGAACCTTGAGGTCCTGTCATGGACAGACCTTAGGTGGCGTTGTTTCGTCCCCAGTTATCCAGAAGGATAAGCCCCTGGTTTTGGTTACCTTTTCTTGGGCTGAGTCGTTCATCGAGATACAGGCTCTAATCGACTTTGGGGCTGCAGGCCTGTTCATTGACACTCCACTTGCCATTGAGGCTCTTGACGGAAGACCTCTACAGCCTGCCCATGTGACTCATGAGACTGTTCCATTGTCCATGGCCGTAGGGGCTCTTCACCATGAGATAATCCAAGTCCAAGCTATTTCCTCACCTACATTTCCGCTGGTTATTGGTTATCCTTGGTTACAGAGGCACAATCCCTCTTTTGATTGGCTTCGTGCTGAGGTTCTCTCCTGGTCGCCTCCCTGCCGGAGTACCGCAATTTTAACGATGTCTTTGACAAAGGTCAAGCCGGTAGTTTGCCTCCACGCCGGTCGTATGATTGTGCAATTGACCTTCAACCTGGTGCCATACTCCCTCATGGCCGGGTTTACCTTTTGTCGGTCTTGGAGGATAAGGCCATGGAGGAGTATGTTGCAGACGCTCTTTCTCGAGGTTTTATCCGCAAATCCTTGTCTCCTGCTGGTGCTGGTTTCTTCTTTGTGAAGAAGAGTGGTGAACTGAGACCTTGTATTGATTATAGGGGTCTCAATCATTTCACGATTAAGAATGCCTATCCGATTAGTTGATTACGGAGTTACTTGATCACCTCAAGGGAGCAATGGTTTTCACGAAGCTTGATTTGCGAGGGGCATACAGTCTCATGGGGATTAAGGAGGGCAACGAGTGGAAAACTGCGTTTAATACCAGAACAGGCCATTATGAGTACCTTGTAATACCTTTTGGCCTTTGTAAAACCCCGGCAGTTTTCCAGGAATTTATTAACTATGTCCTCCGAGATTTATTGCAGTTATGTGTGGTGGTTTATCTCGATGATATCCTCATATTTTCCAAGTCCCTGGAGAGACACCACACAGATGTCTGTCATGTGCTTCAGAAACTAAGAGAGAACAATCTCTATTGTAAATTGGAGAACAGCAAATTCCATCGTGAACAGGTTAAATTCCTGGGTTGTGTCATTTCCACTGCTGGTTTTTTGATGGACCCAGAGAAACTTTCAGCAGTCCTACAGTGGCTCCGTCCCATGGGTTTACGTCTTCTGCAGCGTTTTCTTGGCTTTGCCAACTATTATAGGAAGTTTATTCATAACTTCTCATCTCTGGTCAAGCCCCTGACTGATATGACCAGAAAGAACGGTAACCCACAGAGTTGGTCTCTGGAGTCCATTAAGGTCTTTGAGAGTCTCAAGGCTGCCTTTGTTTCTGCTCCTGTGTTGGCACATCCTGATCCTACGTTACCTTTTATCCTTGAGGTTGATGCTTCTGAAACTGGAGATGGCACCCTTCTGTCTCAACGTCCTACCTCTGAGAATGCATTGCATCTTTGTGGCTAGTTTTCCAAGAAATTGTCACCTGCGGAGTGCAATTACAAGATTGGTGACAGAGAGCTGTTAGCGATCATTTTAGCCCTGAAAGAATGGAGACATCTCCTCGAAGGTACCACTGTGCCGGTTCTCATTCTTACTGACCATAAGAATCTCACATTCCTGTCTGAGGCTAAATGCCTTTCTCCCAGAAGGGCACGATGGGCTCTTTTCTTGTCTAGTTTCAATTACATTGTCTCATTCTTACCCAGTTCTAAAAATGTAAGGGCTGACGCTTTATCACAACAATTTTCCTCTACTTCCAAGATGTAGTCGGTTCCTGTGATTCCTCCTGATCGTATTCTGGCTATGGTTCGCACCAGTCGCACTTCTCCTTTGGATGACAAAATTCTTGCTGCTCAGGTCGATGCTCCTCCTGAGAAACCTTGTGACCGCTGCTTTGTCCCAGAGAGTCTCCATACTGCCGTGCTCCAGACTTACCATTCTTCCAGGGCTGCTGGCCACCCTGGGAGGAATAAACTCCTTTGGGTCATTTCCCAACAATTGTGGTGGCCTAGTCTACGTGCTGATGTAACCACCTTCGTAAGCTGCCTATTCCATGTGTGCTCAGAGTAAGACTCCACAACACCTTCCAGTGGGCCTCCTACAACCCATACCCAATGGAGAGAGGCCCTGGACCCACCTGTCTATGGATTTAATTGTGGAGTTACCCAACTCCCAGGGCAACACAGTTATCCTTATGGTGGTTGACCGGTTCTCGAAAATGTCCCATTGTATTCCACTTAAGAAGTTGCCCACTTCTAAGGAACTGGCTTCCATTTTTGCTTGGGAGATCTTTCACTTACATGGGCAACCCAAAGTGATTGTCTCGGACAGGGGTAGTCAGTTTTGTGTCCCGGTTCAATCCCCCTATCAACATTGACTATTTGTAATCCTTATGCTGCTAGCATTAGTAAATAGATACATTTCTTCAGGTACTTCCTGGTTTCTTGGCTAGGCAAAATATGTCATATATACCAGGAGTCTTCGGGAGGGGAGGAGGAAGAGTTTTCTCAGCTAAGCACACACTCCTGTCTGAATGCATGAGCTAAGGGCAGATGGAGTCCAAGAAATAAATGCTACATGAATCACTTGCCCTTACTCAAGATGGCCACAGCCTGAAATGCTAGGGGGGTGTTTTTCAAAGTGATTTCTTAACAAAATAAAGCATGGAGACATGGATGGATGGGGGAGTTTGCATTGAAAATTCTAATTAAATAGTGTTTATGGTTTGTGGTGCTCAGATGAAGTGAAGATCTGCTTTTACTCTACAGTGAGAGGCCAAAAGCTCCCATGTGTCCCCAAAACTCCTAATATCCACTTTGGATTTTCAGTTGGTCTGTGCACATTTAATGAAGCAATCTCCTCGCTGAGGATCTAAATGCACTTTGGTGCTGTCCACAACAGAATCAAATTTTGACCCTATTGGACCACCATCCACCATTTAAAATATTTTATTTATGATTTTTACACTTAAGTGGTGTTCCGGCCGAAATGATACTTTTTAAATAAAAATACCCCTATCATACACAAGCTTAATGTATTCTAGTAAAGTTAGTCTGTAAACTAAGGTCTGTTTTGTTAGTTTATAGCAGTAGTTTGTTATTTTATAAACTTACAGCAGGCCGTGGCCATCTTAAGTGTGGGCATCTGAAGCCAGACTGTATTTCTTCCTGGATCTCATCCTTGCAGATCTCGCACATGCTCAGTGCAGCACAAGCAGTGTAATAGGTTTCAGGTCAGGTTTCCATAGCAACGGCAGTTTCAGAGGAAGTTGCCGCCCCTTCCCAGAAGGCATTGCAAACAGGAAATGATGCAATGGGCCGTGGCCAGGGAAGAGGAAGTGAAAAATGAATACAGCAGATATACAGTAGGTGCTGAGAAAAAAAATAAAAAAATATCCAATTTGTTTACAGTGCACAGTTTAGTGAGGGATGCTGAAGAGTTGTAAAAGTGGGTGGAACTCCACTTTAAGATTAGTGTAAACAAAAATAACATGAATGCTGCTCAATGTTCCAGGAGCACACAGAAAAAAAAATACTAGAAAACTCTGCAGAGGATATATACAGTGCCTTGAAAAGGTATTCATATCCCTTGAAATTTTCCACATTTTGTCATGTTACAACCAAAAACATAAATGTATTTTATTGGGATTTTATGTGATAGACCAGTGATGGCGAACCTTGGCACCCCAGATGTTTTGGAACTACATTTCCCATGATGCTCAACTACACTGCAGAGTGCACGAGCAATATAGGAAAAGTAGTTCCAAAACATCTGGGGTGCCAAG
Organism: Aquarana catesbeiana; assembly: GCF_042186555.1. Lineage (NCBI taxonomy): Eukaryota > Metazoa > Chordata > Amphibia > Anura > Ranidae > Aquarana > Aquarana catesbeiana. Next base: position 647,470,140 of record NC_133328.1, on the reverse strand, counting down.
GTTTGCCATCACTGTGATAGACCAACACATAATTGTTAAGTGGAAGGAAAATGATAAATGGTTTTCAAAAATGTTTACAAATAAATATGTGAAAAGTGTGGCGTGCATTTGTATTCAGCCCCCTTTACTCTGATACCCCTAACTAAAATCTAGTGGAACCACTTGCCTTCAGAAGTAATCTAATTAGTATATAGAGTCCACCTGTGTGTAATTTAATCTCAGTATAAATACAGCTGTTTTGGGAAGCCCTCAGAGGTTTGTTAGAGAACCTTAGTGAACAAACAGTATCATGAAGGCCAAGGAACACACCAGACAGGTCAGGGATAAAGTTGTGGAGAAGTTTAAAGCAGGGTTAGGTTATAAAAAAATATCCCAAGATTTGAACATCTCATGGAGCTCTGTTCAATCCATCATCGGAAAATAGAAAGATTATGGCACAACTGCAAAACTACCAAGACATGGCCGTCCACCTAAACTGACAGGCCGGGCATTCATCAGAGAAGCAGCAAAGAGGTCCATGGTAACTCTGGAGGAGCTGCAGAGATCCACAGCTCAGGTGGGAGAATCTGTCCACAGGTCAACTATTAGTCGTGTTCTCCACAAATCTGACCTTTATGGAAGAGTGACAAGAAGAAAGAAATTGTTGAAAGAAAGTCATAAGAAGTCCCGTTTGCAGTTTGTGAGAAGTCATGTGGGGGACACAGCAAACATGTGGAAGAAGGTGCTCTGGTCAGATGAGACCAAAATTCAACTTTGTGACCTAAAAGCAAAATGCTATGTGTGGGGGAAAACTAACACTGCACATCATTTGATGGGAAGATGGATGGAGCCAAATACAGGGAAATCTTAGAAGAAAACCTGTTAGAGTCTGCAAAAGACTTGAGACTGGGGCGGAGGTTCACCTTCCAGCAGGACAACGACCCGAAACATCCAGCCAGAGCTACAATGGAATGGTTTAGATCAAAGCATATTCATGTGTTAGAATGGCCCAGTTACATTCCAGACCTAAATCCAATTGAGAATCTGTGGCAAGACTTGAAAATTGCTGTTCACAGATGCTCTCCATCCAATCTGACAGAACTTAAGATATTTTGCAAGAATGGGCAGAAATGTCCCTCTCTAGATGTGCAAAGCTGGTAGAGACATCCCCAAAAAGACTTGCAACAAAAAGTGGTTCTACAAAGTATTGACTCAGGGGGGCTGAATACAAATGCCCCCCACACTTTTCACATATTTAGTTGTATCATTTATCATTGTCCTTCCACTTCACAATTATGTGCCACTTTGTTTTGGTCTATCACATAAAATCCCAATAAAATACAATTACGTTTTTTGGATGTAACATGACAAAATATGGAGAATTTCAAGGGATATGAATACTTTTTCAAGGCACTGTAAAACAAAGTGGAGTCAGATACAGTAGTCCTGTAAACCACATGTAGAACACAGCATAGTGAGCACACCACTATCTAGAGTTATACTATCAGAGTATGTCTATCTCGGCCCAAAGTCAAGAGATACATTAAAACCAGCAGAGAGTAGTGCAGAAAAAAAAAACACACTGGGAAAACAGGCTATGGGGAAGATGGTGAAGAAGGGGAGAGATGGAGTAGCAGATGAAAGGGGGGGGAGTGTGGAAATTGGGGAGACCCAGGGGAGTAATTACCTGTGATCTGCAGTGCCGGGTCCCAGCTCAGAGCCACCCTGTCATGTGGCTCCCACTGGGCTAAAAATGGGTCACAGGACCGTCGCCATCAGTAGGGATTGGGGAATCTGAGCAATTGAGAATCACCTCATCCAGCAAGGTAAACTGGATACTGTAGTTGGCTGAGAAGGTGTAGCCAAGCCAGTACAGGAAGTCCCCGAGTTACAAACACAATAGGGACTGTAGGTTTGTTCGTAAGTCGAAGTTGTTCGTAAGTCGCAACACTGCATTTGTAAGTGTAACTTCCGGTCGGAAAACTGCATTCGTAAGTGTAACATCTGCCTGTTCATGGATGTGGGATGTTTCGGGTGCTTGTTATGTTATCTGGGGCTCTTCTGGTCATGCAGTTCATGTAGTACTGTAGTATGGGATGTGTCCAGAGGTATCCAGGACCAGTGTGGAGCACAAGTGGCCGGCATTTGAGTAAGTAGGAGTCGTTCGTAACTCGGGTGTTTGTAACTCAGGGACTGCCAGTATATGCTCAATTTTTTAGATTTCCTCAATTTTGCAGAGCCAGATGCCCAGTGGGCGTGGAATGGTCTGCTTCCAGTGCAATAGGATGCATTGAGGACCACCATCTGCATTGAGGCGCACCATTAGATTCAGTCTTCATAGTCTACTCCTGAAAAGACTGTATTTCAGGTAATTCCATTTGACTCAGATTGACAAGGAGACCCAAAAAATCTGATTGATGCAATACTTTCTACTCTGTAGTTGTATGTCCAGGCTTAGAGTTCTTTTAACTGAAAAGTCCCTGACAATACTCGGTATGTAAAATATTCCTCTACAAGGACTGGACACAACATGGAACCGGACCAAGGACTGGAATCATGGCTTCTTCCTAACAATGTGAACAAGCTTTTTACTTTTCAAAGGGAATATGAGTGGTCTCTGCTCACTGTAGGCTTTCTGGACACCCACCTTAACGATCATACCAGGTTGATGATGCTGTTTAGGGATTTCACTGACAGTTAAACTTACTACTTGGCTCTCAGTTTGAGTGTCAGGTCACCTGAGGCCAGGTGACAGATGCACCCCGTTGGGGATAGGAGTGCACCACTAAGGTAGTGGACCCTACGGCTGACTGCTGCGGATGGAGCTCTAGGTGGTTCAGGAAAGGAGGTACTCGGGAGCACCAACACGGATCACACTGGGAGCTAGAGCATGGGATTTCCCAGGGCGCGGAGTCTAAGAGCCAGCAGGTGTTCACCAGAGGCCCCTGATGGTGGGGATGGATTTAGTTGAAGTCTGGCTCCAGGTCACGGCTCCCCAGGGCCTTCCAGCTCACAGTAGTCTACTGGGAGGTAGAGAGGAAGCAGCAGACTGGGACAACAAGGAATAATCAGGAGATAGCCAAAGGTCGGGGCAACAAGCAAATAGGGATAGTCAAAGAACACGCCAAGGTTGGGATATGAAGCAAACAAGGACAGTCAAGAACAAGCCAAGATCGGTAACCAGAATCAGACGTAGAACACACAGCAAGGAGCACACGGAACAAACACAATATTGATCAGCAAGGCTGGCTTGCAGTGCACAGGTTAATATAGTTTTCCCTGATAGGGTCCGGGGTGGAGCCATGCTTGAGAGGAGATTACTTAAGCAGCCAGGTGAAAGGCGGCTGGTCTCTTAAGCTGAACACATGGAGAGGTAGACAGACAGACAGACATGAACATTACAGCAGATCCATGACATTGAGTTATCTGGTGTGTCTCTACATCTGCTGTTGGTGATGACTCAGATTTGTGAATTCGTGTCACTGTGGATCACAACCCTTGAAGACCCCTCCATCTGAAGGACAAACCCTTGTGCCCTGGAGGTTTTGGAACAAATGACTGGGGCCCTGAGGTTCAGCTGTGGTGATCTCTTACAAGCATCTAAGCTTACATCACATATGGGAATTAGGTCTGTCTTTAATGCATAAGGCACTTTGGCTTTGCACGTGGGATGCAGAGGATAAGCCCAAGGAACATCTGATAATGTGCCCTTTCAGAAAGGAGTCACTTCAGTTCTATTCTTGAAAATGTTATACTCAATGTCTGGTGCTCAGATTGTGCACCTGCCTCTACAGACGAGATCTTTGGATATGGCAGGAGTACCTGATCTGTCATCTTCTACTAAAGAAGAACCTTGTAGACCATCACAGTCTAACTTGCTCAGGCTGCTGATATCAAGACCAGATGTCCTCTGTCTTATCTGCTCAAGCTTTTGTACTAAGTTATGTCCCCACTTTGCAACTGGAGGGCTGTTTATTGTTTTATGTCCCTTTGTGGTTTACCACCCCACAATTTGGATGCTTAGGTTTTCCCTTTTCAGCTTCCATCCTTAAACCAGGCACTTTCCTTGGTGCCATTTATGGTTTTCTGTATCCAATTGTGTTTCTTCCCAGATTTGTTTGGGCTCTATCACACCCCGGAAACGCCTATGGGTGGGAGTTTGAAGGATTCTTTTTCATCATTCTGGTCTTGATTTCTTTTTACACCAATTTGTGTTACGATATACTGTAGCCTCACCTCTGCCTACTCTTTTATACAGGTGTGACTGATCGCTCCACCCTCTCCCTAAAAAGGAATTCAATGTTACGACCCTGCTAATTTTTCCCACTCTCCACTGAGCTATTTCTCTATGTCTCTTTAAGAGATTACTTATCTATCAAGTAACACATTTCTTATAAAGGACTTCCCTCTCTCTGAAGTTAAGGGTGGGCGACTTAAAGCGATACTTTGCCCAAAAGGGGAAGTTCTGCTTTTCCACCTTCTACCCAACTTCTCTAACACTAACACAATTTTTTGTTTGAAGGAGTGGGTACCTGCTCCCACTTTTTCTGCAGCTTTTTGGGACTGGTAAGTGTCCTTATATTAAAAGTCAGCAGCTACAGTATTTGTAGCTGTTGAAGGTCCTCTTTAAGCTGCTAGGAGTTGATTGGCTGTTTTTTTTTCTAGCCATATCTTGTCTGTCCAAGCTTTGTTTCCATGAAGTCAAGGGTTATGTAGGCATAGGCCTTTACCCTAGTTAAGGTTTCTTCTTTGTAAACCAACTTAGCTGTTGTTCAAAGGTTTATTTTCTTCTGCTCAGTTAGTTGTTCCACTTTTTTTTCTTATGGTGGTTGATTGGTTGTTCTTTACACTCATTTAGGTAGCAATTTCCCCTTAGTGGTGGTTATCTATCCTGTTCTGGAGCACTGGGTTGATCCTTGGTGCCTTGCCCCTGGGTCTTTCACACTTCAATATTTGGTTGGCCTTACCTTGCCTAGATTTCGCTCAGGTCTTGGTCCCTTCATATACTCTTTGTGATTTCTGCACCTATTGGAACTCCCAGTGGCTATTTCCCACCCTTCAGCGGGATGGCTTTTGGACATGCCAAATGTATAAAAATTACTACGTTCCTCTCCTTGACTTTTGGGACATGGTAAAACTGACCACTCATTTGCTCATGAGTGTTTCTCTGGCAAATGAACCTGAGGTATGTCTGCTATACCTGCCCAACAAAGAGCACTGCGCTTTACTAGAGTGCATGACATTCAATAGATGGAAAAATCTCACCATGTCCGAGAGACCAGGCTAAGAAATATTTTCAGCTATGGACCCCCTCACTTCTCGATAGGGAAGAAAAGGCCCAGAGGATGAATTACTTCTTGATTCCTTCTGCTTCTCTATGGGTTGAATATACTAAGCCCCAAACTACCACAGTCCATTTTGCAGACCAAGCAGGGAGTTTGGTATAGAAGACTTTCTTTAGACCTCCACTTGTTCATCCCTCCCCCTTTATAGTTGTTTTTTTTTCTTTCTTCTCTCAATCCATCCTAGGTCACTGGGAGTATGGTTCCCTACTACTGATCATCCATATTCATATTTTATCACCCTCCCCCCCCACCCTTCTCCAATGACACACAGAAAAAATAAATAAAGACTTCAGTGGAGGATACACTTTCTTTATTGCCTTTAGTATGCAGATACTTTAGATAACAAAAGATTAGCTATGAGATCTCTGCTACTGCTTAGTGCCTACCAATTACTACTCAGATTAGCTCAATACATCCTGTATCTACACGCGGCCTACTGCACCTTGGCTAATTCATATGCTCGCCAATGTTCCTAAAATAAAATATTTTTCTTAAAGTCCTTTGAGGGATGTATCCGGGGTACAGGTGCAGTCCGCTAGCTTCACTGAAGATGATGGTAAGTCGCAGCGGCAATGCAGAGGGAGAAGTCATTCGGAACAGAGTTCCTCTATGGTCTCCTGAGTCAGCAATCCGATTGGATGCTGGTCACCCATGTGACCTTGGTGGCCTTCTTAGGTGTGGCAGAGTCTATTTAAAACCCTGGCCCCTGGGTTTGGCACGCTCTATTCGAGTGGGTAGCGCAGGGGAAGGTACCCCGTGTGTTGGGGACAGTACTAACAATAGGGAAAGGTTCCTGACAAGGTGGGAAAGTGTAGAGTTGCATTTCTTCTGGATGCTTTCCTGACTAAACACTGGACTGCCAGGCCGCAATTATTTTTTTCGAAATTGTCTGCCCTTTTTTGTTTATAGCGCAAAAAATAAAGACAGCAGAGGTGATCAAATATCACCAAGCTGTATTTGTGGGATAAAAGAACATAAGTTTTGTGTACAGTGGCGCCACGACCGCGCAATTGTCAGTTAAAGTAACTGTGACAGACCTAGCCGGGACAGAGGCTTTTGGAGGGGACTGAATGCAAGCCTCTTGCCAACCGATTATGGGCCCTGGCATTTGGGGAAACTGTGCTCTTTGTGAGCTGTATGCCTGGGGACCCTTGAGGTGGCATTACTTTAGATTCAGGTCCATGTCCCCCAAGACACACAGACTCTGGAGACCCTGGATATGCCATTGTGATGGGAGTCACTAATAGGGGCACAAGGTGAATGAGAACCCCACTATGATCTGTGCTAGTCAGACTCAATGCTGTATATATATATTGTGTGCTGCCTCATTGTGTACTATTTGCTGTGCTAGTTTGGGGTGGGGCTGTATTCCAATGTTCTATTGTGTCTGATATTCTGGGATGTTTATCTCTATGGAGGGAGGGGGGATTCCTCCAGCAGCCCCCTGCTGATAAGACTGTTTACTGATAAGTTTGAACACACCTGACTTGTGTGTCTATTGTTATTGGACAGTTTAACCCACCCTCTTCTCCAAGGGTGGGGGGAAAGAGTCTCTGAGTTATTTTATCTGTTGTGCAAGTAGAAGTGTCCTTCGCGCTACAATGAGTAATAGTAAAATGCAATATGACAAAAAGCAAAATGTGACAGTAAAAAATGGTAAAATATAAAATTATACAAAAATTATAAAAATAAAAATATATATGTGTGGTGATGTCTACAAAGACAGCCGCACAGCCTTGGGGGTACGCATGTTTACAGGCAAATGCATTGCATGAAGAGTGGAGAGGAAAGGAACGAATAGATGAGGACCTTTGGGCATAACTGTGATGAAATATACAAGAGATATCTATTGATGCCTGTTTGAATTTTTGCTAAGGTGAGAGTTCTGAGAGCCTTATGTTATCTGGATATTTTCCAAAAGGACCTGCATGAACTTTGGCCAATTTTCATTTATTCCACACATAGTCACTTTATGAAGGTGCACGGCCAGGATAGAGCCACCCTCTTGTCCACTTTATGAACTTTATCTTCACATACAGACTATAAGCACTTTACACCTTGTTTCATTTACAGTCATTGTGATATTTATTTTTATTTCACTCATATGGTTATCACGATATACCGTATATACTCGAGTATAAGTCGAGTTTTACAGCACATTTTTTTGTGCTGTAAGTGCCCCCCTAGACTTATACTCAAGTCAAGCACTTTTCTGCAGCAAAAAATTTCATTTTCCGAACCGACTTTGGGGCCCCGTATCTCTGGAGTTCCTAGCACTAAGTGGCCCCGAGATACGGGGCCCCAAAATCGGTTCGGAAAATGTCATTCTCTGCTGCAGAAAAGTGCTTGACATTTTGTGAACCGATTTTGGGGCCCCGTATCTTAGGGCCACTTGGTGCTAGGAACCCCAAATTTGGTGTGCAAACCCAGTGGAACTGGTACCATAACATATCTAAAGCTGGAGTATAAGTCGAGTTTTTCAGCACATTTTTTTGTGCTGTAAGTGCCCCCCTAGACTTATACTCAAGTCAAGCACTTTTCTGCAGCAAAAAATTTCATTTTCCGAACCGACTTTGGGGCCCCGTATCTCTGGAGTTCCTAGCACTAAATGGCCCTGAGATATGGGGCCCCAAATCCGGTTTGGAAAATGTAATTCTCTGCTGCAGAAAAGTGTATTACATTTTCTGAACCGATTTTAGGGGCCCCGTATCTCGGGGCTACTTGGTGCTAGAAACCCCAGCTTTGGATATTTTATGGTGCTAGTTCAACTGGGTTTGCACACCAAATTTGGGGTTCCTAGCATAAAGTGGCCCCGAGATACGGGGCCCCAAATTCGGTCAACTGTGTCCATCTGCAGCAATGTCATTTCGGGACCCTTTGGGTTCAGAGACCCCAAATTTTGGCTGCAGCTAGGGGGCATCTAGGAACCCTTAACTACCGAGTTTGAAGTTCAGGGGACCTATGGCTGCAAATGGACACAGTGAGGCATGCAAATGGGCACAGTGAGGCTGCAAATGGGCATTGTTGACCCTCTTTTCCACTTATAGTAACTGTGCATTTCTCACCCTCGTCTTATGCTCGGGTCAATAAGTTTTTCCCATTTTTTTGTGGTCAATTAGGGCCTCGACTTATACTCGGAACGACTTATTCTCGAGTATATACGGTAAGTCATTTTATTTGCTACATTGCCATATGTGTGACTAGATTCTTATGCGCGAGATCACCAATCTTAACATTTTATCTGTTGTGTCCATGTATGATAATAAATGGGTTGATTCCTGTTTGACCCTCAAGACAGAGCATCTTGTCTCGTATTTGGGGGAGAATTATTTGTATGGGTTCCTTGTTCAGCTGATGGAAGTGTTCGGTAGCTGCCTTTGTGTTTGGGAATGGAATGTCCTAAACGACTTTAACCCCTTTCATACTCGGGGTGTCGTTAAAACTGGTGGCAAGCAGCGGGATCATTCCCACAGCCCAGAAGGACAGCTACAAGAGGACACAGGACAATAAAAGCACAGTATGAACGGCTAAAGCTCTCTTCCCTCAAGGACTTACTGGAGTCTGTAAGAGGGACATTATCGCAGAACTAGTCGAAATGGATAGAGCCGAAAGACCCAACATAACCGAAAGGCCCAGCATAACAGACAGGACACCCGAAGAGGCATGCTTTGATCAGGCTGTTAAAATAAGACTGGCACATTATGGTCCTAAACCCACAGCGGAGATCATAGACCTAGTTATAGCGGTTGTGGATGCAGATTGGCTACAGCAAAGAGGTGCTGCAGCAGCAGAAGTCACAGCGGCACCAACTGAAAGGAGAGGAGAGGTACAGATACCAGCAACAATGGAAGAGGAATTCAGAAGGAGGTTGCGAGAGATGTAAATACAGCATAGAGGACCAGAATCAGAGCAGGTCCTGCTGGAATGGTCTGATTCTATCCGATGCAAACTCTGAAAGGAAGCACTAGCCCGTGAGCAGCGACACCAGGGAAAAGTTCTCCCCTCCATCTATGTAAGGTACTGGTCGCAGTATGAAGTACGAATGCTGTTATTGGGGGAACAACCGAAGCAGGAGTGGACAGCTGAGTTAAGCAGGCTGATCCGGGCAGAGATGCGGTTGGACGAGAGCTACAGAGCCCTGCGGTGGTATGTAGCCCAAGAGTGCCCATGGTCAGCGGATGACATCCCCACGGAAGGCTTTGACTATGATGGCCTGGGATTGTTGTATTGGAGGCTGTTCAGGGACCCTGACTTTGGGAGTGATCGGGAGTGGAGTTTGGAGGAAATAATGGAGCACAGAGAGTGAAGACTGAATGTCTCGGAAAGGGCACTGGGCACAGGAAGATTTGGAGTTTCTGGCCGTTCAGGAATGGGAGCTGGAGATCGCCTACAGACAGCTGCTAGACTCTGCTCAGCAGCAGGGTGGGACTCCCTTTACCTGGGACTATCAGGAAATACCAGTTGACAACTCCGAAATCCTGGCTGAAGAATCGGCAGTGGAAAATCTGGAGATTGCCATCCCCAAAGATGAAGTGCTGACAACAGGGCAGAGTTCTGCTAAACTCTGCCCAACACTGATAGCATCTTCTGAGTCTCACGGACATGAGATTGTGAACTTCTATCCCCAGACACCAGTTGCAGAGACAGGGGATTTGATAGACTTTTCTGCTAAGGAAGAACAACCTGATGAGCCTCCAGCAGAAGAGCTGGTATCAGGGCCAAACTTCACTGTGCTCTGCCCAGCACCAACAGCAGTATCTGTGGAGTTGCAAGGAACGTACCCAGCTGAAGCGCTGGAAACTGGGCGGAGTGCTACCAACCTCTTCCCAGCACCGGCAACAACTACAGAGTTCCAGGGAGTCAGGGCAGTCGCCTTCCTCCCCAACAGTTAGCCGGAGCAGATGGTGTAGGGTTTCCAGCAGAAGGGCTGGCAACAGGGCAGAGTGCTGCTGGCCTCTGCCCTCAACTAACAGAGGACGAATTTCCTGTGAGGGTGGATGGGGCTTCAGTTCCCACCTGTATACCCCAGGGATGCTGGGCAGTCGGCCCGGATCCCCAACAGCATGATGGAGTGAACTCATTCACCCTGTCTTCTCTCCAGTGGCTGAAAGGACTCCAGGGAGAAGGGCCAGTCCAGGCCTCTCCCCAGCGGAGGGCATGTTCTCTGAGGGAGGCAGAGGTTTGCTGGGTGAGTAATACTCTGGAACAATTTGTTTGGGGTACTGTGTTGATACCGGCATTGGGGGGCTGGAACTACTGACTAACTTTAGAGTCAACCCGTCTGGGGTCTCCTCCTGTGTTAGTCTCCTGTCACATTTCTCCTGAAAGGGGAGAAATGTGACAGGCCTAGCCTGGACAGAGGCTTTTGGAGGGGACTGAATGCAAGCCTCTTGCCAACCGATTATGGGCCCTGGCATTTGGGGGAACGGTGCTCTTTGTGAGATGTATGCCTGGGGGCCCTTGAGGTGCATTACTTTAGATTCAGGTCTATGTTCCCCAAGACACACAGACTCTGGGGACCCTGGATATGCCATTGTGATGGGAGTCGCTATAGGGGTACAAGGTGAATGAGAGCCCCACTATGATCTGTGCTAGTCAGACTCAATGCTGTATATATAATGTGTGCTGCCTCATTGTGTTGTGTACTATTTGCTGTGCTAGTTTGGGGTGGGGCTGTATTCCAATGTTCTATTGTGTCTGATATTCTGGGATATTTATCTCTATGGAGGGAGGGGGGATTCCTCCAGCAGCCCCTGCTGATAAGACTATTTACTGATAAGTTTGAGCACACCTGACTTGTGTGTCTATTGTCATTGGACAGTTTAACCCACCCTCTTCTCCAAGGGTGGGGGGAAAGAGTCTCTGAGTTATTTTATCTGTTGTGTCCATGTGTGATAATAAATGAGTCGATTCCTGTTTGCCCCTCAAGACAGAGCATCTTGTCTCGTATTTGGGGGAGAATTATTTGTATGGGTTCCTTGTTCGGTTGATGGAAGTGTTCGGTAGCTGCCTTTGTGTTTGGGAATGGAATGTCCTAAACGACTTTAACCCCTTTCATACTCGGGTTGTCGTTACAGTAACAGTGCCATATCGCAAAAAAATGGCCTGGTCATGAAGGGGAGTGTGGAGAATAGGGAGCTCTGGATAACAAGGAGACTAACAAACATTAAATGACTGGCTCTTGAAATGTGATTAATGCTCCACAGCAGCACTTCAGAAGAGGGAAGCACACTCTATAGGAAAAACAAAACGGGGCTTCTAAGTGCAGTAATAAAACACTTTAATGACAAGGAAGGGTTAAAAACATTTACAAGTTGGAAGTGAAAAACAGGCATATCATTGAATCGAAAACGTCCAGCAGAATGCCTCCTGGGAGTAGACAGCTGCAGGTGGAAGTTCCAGATGACCAGCGGTGGTAAACACTGTGCCTCTGATCCAAGATGGAGAGTCCTACTGTCAGGACCAGCATGGAATCCAGGACAACTGGAAGTGGCGTCAGAGTGGTTTGGGACACGTTTTCAGAGCATGCCCAGTCGCTCCTTTTTCAAACTAAGAAGCAGCAGCTGTCTTTACTCCCAGGTGGCATCCCGCTGGACAATATGGATTCATTTCACTTCCACCTTGTGTTTGTAAGGGTTACTTCCTTGCCATGAAAGTGTTTTACTGCTGCATTTACAAGCGCCTTCTTCTCTGCTTCGGTCATGAGGGGGGGGCGGGGTAAACCTTCCAAAGTTGAAGTGGTTAAAAAAGTTAGGACCCTTTTACACGGGCTGTCCGATCAGGTCTGTCAGTTTTTCAGGAGGACCTGATTGGACACTCCATTCACCCCTATGGAGCAGCGGATTTCAGTGGTGACACAAACCACTATCCAATTCTGTCCACAAAATCCAGACGGATGGTGGTCCTATTTTCCATCCATCTGGCAGATCAGATAAAAAGGGACAGGTGGTACCCTGGTCCCCATAGAGTAGAGCAGGACAGGGTACGTCTCCGCTCTGCAGTGGGCGGAGATGGACCTGTCATCCACCTGCTCTCAATCCCCCCCTGCTGAGCAAGGGGAGTCTATCCAATGGAGGCACCTGTGTGAAAAGGAACTTATGGTGACTTGTTTATTGGTTTTCACAAGGCCATTATTAATCCAGTGTGGTATGTCCAGTGTTCTTTTTATGTTTGGAGTTTATGCAGCCTACGTTAAATCACTTCTGTTTTCAACACAAAACATGTCATCTGCAAATCATTTAGTGTTTCCATATTTTGGTCCAACCCCTGTATAAGTGTTAGAATGCCTATAATAAAATGACTGCTGTGTCACCTCCCTGCAGCTGAGTTAGGTTGTAGAGCTGTATGGCCATCAGTCCTGGGGCAGAAAGCAGGATCTGAATGCCTGGAGACAGACTAACATGGAGCATGTGTGCCAAGATAGACTATCTACTACTGAACCCTGCAGTTTCCTGAACCTTTTACTTTGGAGACCTATAGAGGTTGCCTGGCAAACCACTAGCCTCGATGCTTTTTGGAACACACATGCAGATCACCAACTTTCTAATCTGGAAGCTTGTTCTGGGCTCAGCAGATCAAAGTATGGAGGCGAGACAGCTAGACATTTCATGTACATGAGAAACCACAGCCTCTCCATTTCTCTGTACGGCCCGTTTCAGACAGGTTTCAGCTTGTATAAGAACAGTTTAACTGCAAGCTTTTATGAAACTTTCAGCATGTAGCTTTGTGTATGTATGTAAGTCCTTAAAGCAGCATTCAGCTCCTGTTTGGAAATGCTATGCATAGATCTCAATGGGAATGCTGATTGCCACATTAAACAAACCACTGGCAGGCTTTCAACAAGCTTCAAGTAGTGACCTTACAAACTTGACGGAGCACCGTCCTAAGTGCCAAATACTTACAGCTCTGCTGTTCCACTGTGTGCATCGGGTGCCAGCGTGGGTAAGCTTATCCAGGAAGGGCCACACAATGAGCAGCTCAAAGTACCTGAGATGTAAGAGGTGGCCTCAGCCTCTACCAATGGCTATGCCCTCTGACATGTTCCACCACACCCACAGGGCTTACTCATAGAGGCATGAAAAAGCCTCATGGGTGCAGTGAAACATGTCAGAGGGCATGGCCATCGGTCAGAGCTTGGGCTAAGGCCACTTCTTACATCTCAGGCACCTTGAGTTGCTCTGTGGGCAGTGGTTCCTATGGAAATACACAAGCTTCAAGAAGTGACCTTACAAACTGGATGGTGCGCCACCCTAAGTGCCAAATACTTCCAGCTCTGCTGTTCCACTGTTTTCAGCGGGTGCCGGCATGGGTAAGCTCATCCAGGAAAGTGCCACACACAGATCAGCTGAAAGTACCTGAGATGTAAGAAGTGGCCTCAGACCCTAGCAATGGTTATGCCCTCTGACATGCGTCACCACACCCACAAAGCTTACTCAGAGGCATTAAAAAGCCTCGTTGGTGCAGGGAAACACGTCAGAGGGCATGGCCATTAGTCAGAGCTTGGGCTAAGGCTGTTTCTTACATCTCAGGCACTTAGAGTTGCTCTGTGGGCAGTGGTACCTATGGAAATACACAAGCTTCAAGTAGTGCTGAAGCCTGGCATCAGCTTGTTTATAGTGGCAATCAGCATTCTCCCCCCCCCCCCCCCCCCCCTGAGATCTGTGTATAACAATAAACAGGAACTGAAGGGCGCTTTAACAAAGCTTGCTGAAAAGCCCTGAAAATGCTTTATAAAGATTAAAAATGTAGATACACAAACTCCCCTAATATTTGACCAAATATGTAACTAAAATTCAACACACACTTTTTAAGCTGTTGTTAGTGTTTGTATTCAGCCATATTGTGGATTACGGCTTTCTCAATTATTTTATTATGGTTACTCTTTAAGAAGTGAATTTTCTGGTCAATTTTCATTTGAATTGATTAGATTGACCACTTGCGGACTGCCTCACATAGGAGTACGGTGGCAGAGCAGTTCTCCTGTGCCAGATCACATATCTAATACATGATCCAGCACTTCCAGATTGGGGGCACGCACTCTGGCTGTGTTGTGATTAGTCACAGCACAAGCAGATCAGCAGGGGTAGGCCAACGACTGACCGCTGGCACCCGCTGGATTGGCTAGGACAGAGCTCTGCCTTGTCAGCAGGAATGTGCTGGTTTTTGTTTCCTGCAAAGCACATCCCTTAGTAAAAGCACCTCACAGTTCACACAAACACTGGTTAGGCACACATTTAACCCTTTCATTGCCCTAGATGTTAATCCCCTTCCTAGCCAGTATCATTAGTACAGTGACAGTGCATATTTTTAGCACTGATCACTGTATTGGTATTACTGGTTCCCAGTGTCAGATTACCTGCCATACTATTGTAGTCCCGCTAGAAGTCACTAATAAAAAAAAAAAAAAAAAAAGTTTTTTTTATTTATTAAAAATGCCATTATAAAGTGGGGATATTATTTGATCCCCTGTAGATTTTGTAAGTTTCCCCACTTACAAATAAAGGGTCTTGAAAATTTTATCATAGGTGTATTTTATATGATAGACACAGAATATCAACCAAAAATCCAGAAAAAAAAAAAAAACATACAACAAATGTTCTAAATTGAGTTGCAGTTCAGTGAGTAAAATAAGTATTTGATCCCCAAGCAAAACATGACTTAGTAGTTGGTGGAGAAACCCTTGTTGGCGATCACAGAGGTCAGACGTTTCTTGTAGTTGGTGATCAGGTTTGCACACATCTCAGGAGGGATTTTGGTCCAATCTTCTTTACAGACCTTCTTTAAATCTTTTAAGATCTCTTGGCAATTTGAAGTTTCAGCTCCCTCCACAAATTTTCTATAGGATAAAGGTCTGGAGACTGGCTAGGCCACTCCATAACCATAATGTGCTTCTTCTCGAGCCACTCCTTTGTTGACATGGCGGTATGGTTTGGATCATTGTCATGCTGGAAGACCCATACATGACCCATCTTCAGTGTTCTGGCTGAGGGAAGGTTCTTACTCCAAGATTTTACAATACATTGGCCCCTCAATATGGCAAAGTTGGCCTGTACCTTTAGCAGAGAAATAGCCCCAAAGCATAAAGTTTCCACCTCCGTGTTTGACTGTAGGGATGGGGTTCTTAGGGTCATAGTCCACATTTTTCTTCCTCCAAACACGAGTCCCACTTCTCAAAAAAGGCACATGCACAGTCATGCCAATAAATATCTAAATGATTGAGGATTGGGAGAAAGTGCAGATGAGACTAAAATTGAGCTCTTTGGCATTAACTCGACTCACCATGTTTGGAGAAAGAAAAATGCTGACTATGACCCTAAGAACATCATCCCTACAGTCAAGCGCAGAGGTGGAAAGATGATGCTTTGGGGCAGTTTCTCTGCTAAAAGTACGGACCGACTTTGCCACATTGAGGAGTCAATGGACAGGGCCATATATTGTAAAATCTTGGACAAGAACCTTCTTCTCTCAGCCAGAAAACTGAAGATGAGTCGTGGATGGATCTTCCAGCATGACAATGACCCAAAACATACCACCAAGGCAACAGAGGAGTTGCTCAAGAAGCACATTAAGGTCATGGAGTCTCCAGACCTTAATCCTATAGAAAATGTATGGAGGGAGCTGAAACTAAGCTGCCAAGAAACCTTCAAGATTTAGAGAAGATCTGTAAAGAGTGGACCAAGATCCCTCCTGAGATGTGTGCAAACCTGGTCACCAACTACAAGAAACTGCTTACCTCTGTGCTTGCCAACAAGGGTTTCTCACCAACTACTAAATCATGTTTTGCTTGGGGATCAAATACTTATTCTACTCACTGAACTGCAACTCGATTTATAAAATCAGAATCGTGTTTTTTCTGGATATTCTGTCTCATAAAATACACCTATGATAAATTATAGACCAGGGATATGCAATTAGCGGACCTCCAGCTGTTGCAGAGCGACAAGTCCCATGAGGCATAGCAAGACTGACAGCCACAAGCATGCCACCCAGAGGCAGAGGGATGATGGGACTTGTGGTTTTGCAACAGCTGGAGGTACACTAATTGCATATCCCTGTTATAGACCCTTAATTTCTATGTAAGTGGGCAAACTTATAAAATCTGCAGGGGATCAAATTTTCCCCACCCCTGTACACGCCCCACTATTGCTCACCTCACAGGACTCGGATTTACTTTCAGATGTGCCAAAACTGGTGCAGCTGTGCATGGTAACCAATCCTCTTCTAACTTTAGCTTGTTCAATTAAGCTTTGACAAAATGTGGAAGCTGATACTCTGGTTTTAATAAAACAACCCCAGAGACTGTCCCAAAAATGGCAGCTGTGTGACTTCTAAGGTCTGAAAACATCCACCAAAATGGCAGCTTAGACCAATAGTGTCTTCAAGTTAACCTTTTTACCTTACAAAATGTAGAATGGGCAAAACTGCTCTCCTTTCTCCACACTGGATTAGCTATCAAAGGTCCCCAACCTCATTTCATATTAGCTGAATGCTTTAGGAGTACCCGAATCACAAACATACATTGTCTGGTAATGTCTTCCACTGCTGCCAAGTGGTGATATCCATTTCCAAATACATGGAAGATGAAGCTGAGTATTCACCCCTTCACAACTCTCTGGATTGGCTGTAAGAACCAAGGGTCCCCCACCTCACTTTGTATTAGCTAAATGCTTTGAGAATACTCCACAGACCCCCAGTCTTCCCTTCCAGACCTACATGCTCTGGTCATGTCCTCTGATGCCAAGGAAGATACCTCTACTGCTTAATATGAGGGATGAGAAGTGGAGCGCCTGCCTTGGGATGATGAGAAGTTGAGAAGCTGGATTGTGGTGAGCCTGACTTGGAAGGATGAGAAGCAGTGCGTCTTCCTTGGAGGATGAGAAATGGGGCACCTGCCCTGGAGGATGAGAAATGGGGCACCTGCTTTGTGGTGCATCTGCCTCGGGAGGATGAGAAATGTTGCATCTGCCTTGGGAGGACGAGAAGCGGGGCACCTGCCTTAGAGGATGAAAAGTGGAGAGCCTGCCTTGTGAAGATAAGAAGTTGAGAACCTGGATTGTGGAGCCTGACTTGGAAGGAAGAGGAGAGCCTGCCTTGTGGTGCGCCTGCCTTGCAGGATGAGAAGCAGTGCGCCTGCCTTGGAGGATGAGAAATGGTGCGTCTGTCTTATGGTGCACCTGCCTTAGAGGATGAAAAGTGGAGAGCCTGTCTTGTGGCATGCCTGCTTTGGAGAATGAAGCAGAGCCTCCCTTGTGGTGCACCTGCCTTGGAGGATGAGAAGCGGAGAGCCTGCCTTGTAAAGATGAGAAGTGGGGCGCCTGCTTTGTTGTGCACCTGCCTTGGAGGATTAGAAGTAAAGGGCCTTGTTTGTGCGGATGTCCTCTGCAGCATGGCTGACACTAGCATCCTAAGTCAAACCCTGCGTCAGTTTAAAGTTGAGAGAAAAACCTCAAACACAGGCTGCATGGCATTTCTAATTTTATTCGGATTGTAATGACAATTTTTAAAACATTAAAAAAAAATGGACCCTTTCCAACCACTAACGTATCATTTACTCAGGACCACACTAACTGCTAACATCTTACATGTTTGCACAGCGGTATATTCCTGTGCTGAGTGATGGGACATCACGAACCTTCCCATCTTCAAAAGGTCTGGCTTCTGCGATCTCCATCCGGGTAACCATTAGTCTTAGTCCATCTAGATCAAAAAAGATGTTGAACGTTCTTGCTGTGACTTGCATGCAGAAATTTCCAAGACTACGTGCGAGAGATGATCGCCTCACAAAACTTTTTTTTTTGATTTTTTTTTTTTTTAACATTCTATACTGGTAACATAGTATATACATGAGAATACGCACAATATAAATGTGTGTACAGAATCCCTTTCCGTAAATGAGCATGGCAATGAAGCCACTCGTACAAAACAAAAAAATTTGAGAGAAAGAAAGTGTTTGGATATAGCCGATAAACTTTCCGGGTGAAGGTTGGAAAAGGCAGATCTTGAAAATGTAAAAAGTCATAAATTTTCTATCATTAAAAACTAATTGACGGCTTTTGGCTTCTCAGCGTTTTGCATGTTGTGCACCCGGATGTGAGCCAGTAGGGTCTCCTCTTTGTTGAAGCTCCGTTCGCACTGGTTGCATGGGAAAGGTTTATCGGGAGCGTGGGTGGCCTGGTGCGCCATCAGCTGCGTCTTCAGGAAGAAGCTCTCGCTGCACTGAGTGCACTTGAAGGGCTTAGTGTCTGTGTGCACTCCCTCGTGGGTGATGAGCAGGGACTTGTCGTTGAAGCTCTTCTCGCAATGACGGCACTTGTACGGCTTGGGTTTCAGGTGGCACTCACCATGGGCTTCCAGGCTGCTGCGGTTAGGGAACCATTTGTTGCAGTGGTTACACTTCTGAGGCTTCTCCCCGGTGTGGGTCCTCTTGTGGGCCACCAAGAGCGTCTGATCGTTGAATTTTTTATCACACTGGTCGCAGTGGAAAGGTTTGCCCTCTCGGTGAATGTTGCTGTGAGCGGCAAGCAGAGCCGGCTTCGAGAAGCTCTCGTCGCACACTGGGCAGGGATAGGCAAGTTTTCCAGTGTGGATTCTCTGATGGGCTTCCAGGATGGTCTTGTCTCGGAACCTTTTCTCGCAGAAATTGCACTGATGAGGCTTTTCATCCAGCAGAGGGCTATTACTGGCGCTCGAGTTGGAGCTTTCGGTGGGTGTCCGGCTCGTTTGCGGACTTTCTAAGCTGTTTTTTGGCACATGCTGCCTCTGATGAACCATTAGGTCGGATTTCAAAGAGAACCGGGCATTGCAGACATCACACGGGAAGCCTTTGTCGCTCTTATGGATCCGGCGATGGGCTTCCAGGGCAGCACTATGCTTGAAACACTTCTCACACTCTGCGCAGTAATACTGCCGGCGCCTCCTCAGGTTCCTCCCGTGTGTAGGGGGAGAGTAATCGCTGTCATTTCCATCTTCCTGCTCACTCTCATCATCCTCATCTTCATCAGGGCTTTCCTCAACCCGGATCCTTTTCACAGTTCTTCTGCTGCGTGCCTCCACTTCCTCTTCTGGGTCAGGCTCAAGATAGACATCAATGGTCTCCACGGGGCTGTCTTCTTGATCCTCCATATCTGTTCAACCAAAGCCTGTTAAAAACAAATAAAATGGACCAATGAGGACTTCATTTGAGGACTAGCAGCAGGTAGCATTGTCATGGTGATGGTCTTTTCAAAGAACCTTTATGGCCCAGTCAGGGCTCTGCTGCTGCCATCTTGCAAATTCACTGAAGTTTTGTGATCAAAATTTGTCATCTATTATGCCAACAACTGAAAGGAGAATTTAAAGCAGACATAATTAAAACCCAACATTACCCAAATAACGAAAAAAAAATAAATAAAAGCACTCCATTAACCCCCTTTCCCTGCCAGAGTCGTTTTTTGCATATATTTTTTTGCCACACATTTAAAAAATCATTTTAGGCCTAAAGATTACATAAAACCCCCAAACATGATAGATTTTCTGAAAGCGGACAGCCCAAAGTCAGGGGTCTCCAAACTACGGCCCTCCAGCTGTTGCGGAACTACACGTTCCATAAGGCATTGTAAAACTGACATTCACAGACATGACTAGGCATGATGGGAATTGTAGTTCCTGAACTGGAAGGCCATAGTTGAGACCCCTGCCCTAGAGCATGGGTGCTCAACCTGTGGCCCCCCAGCTGTTGCAAAACTACAACCATTGTGCCTCTGCCTTTGGAGTCATGTTTGTAACTGTCAGTGGCTTTGCAATGCCTCATGGGACTTGTATTTCCATAACTGGAGGGCCATAGTTTAGAGACCCATGCTCTAGGAGCAGTGATGGCAAACCTTGGAACCCTAGATGATTTGGAACTACATTTCCCATTACACTGCAGAGTGCATTAGCATCATGTGAAATGTAATGCCAAAACATCTGGGGCACCAAGGTTCACCATCACTGCTCTAGAGCAGGGGTTTCCAAAGTACGGCCCGCAGGTTGAGTCGTTAGACTCACTGCATGGTCGGCTCCTGCTCAATCCATGTCGGGTAGCAGGAACTGCGCTGCATAATCACTCCTGACAGTATGCAGAGCAGATCCCGCAGCACGATGGAGCCTGCCCAACCCGGCGCCTCACTAACTGTTGATTGCTAGGACCTACTGCACCTCCCGGGTCCCACCCCTCTGTTATCAGTGTACTTTACGGCTGTGCTTTTGGCTACAATGTGTCAGTAACAGCCGGCAGGAGTCGGGAGGTGCAGCAGAACAGCACTGAAGCCGGACACAGACATAAGAGGGACACAAATGTGACTGCTGGTGGTGATGGGGACACAAATATGGAAGTGGGGCACAAATATGCAGGGGGGCTCCGATTTGGACATAAATACAGTGGGGACAGAAAGTATTCAGACCCCCTTAAATTTTTCACTCTGTTATTTTGCAGCCATTTGCTAAAATCATTTAAGTACATTTTTTTTTTTCTCATTAATGTACACACAGCCCCCCATATTGTACACACAGCCCCCCATATTGTACACACAGCCCCCCATATTGTACACACAGCCCCCCATATTGTACACACAGCCCCCCATATTGTACACACAGCCCCCCATATTGTACACACAGCCCCCCATGTTGACAGAAAAACACAGAATTTACATTTTTGCAGATTTATTAAAAAAAGAAAAACTGAAATATCACATGGTCCTAAGTATTCAGACCCTTTGCTCAGTATTTAGTAGAAGCCCCTTTTGATGAGTCTTTTTGGGAAAGATGCAACAAGTTTTTCACACCTGGATTTGGGGATCCTCTGCCATTCCTCCTTGCAGATCCTCTCCTGTTCTGTCTGGTTGGATGGTAAACGTTGGTGGACAGCCATTTTTAGGTCTCTCCAGAGATGCTCAATTGGGTTTAAGTCATGGCTCTGGCTGGGCCATTCAAGAACAGTCACGGAGTTGTTGTGAAGCCACTCCTTCATTATTTTAGCTGTGTGCTTAGGGTCATTGTCTTGTTGGAAGGTAAACCTTCGGCCCAGTCTGAGGTCCTGAGCACTCTGGAGAAGGTTTTCGTCCAGGATATCCCTGTACTTGGCCGCATTCATCTTTCCCTCGATTGCAACCAGTCATCCTGTCCCTGCAGCTGAAAAACACCCCCACAGCATGATGCTGCCACCACCATGCTTCACTGTTGGGACTGTATTGGACAGGTGATGAGCAGTGCCTGGTTTTCTCCACACATACCGCTTAGAATTAAGGCCAAAAAGTTCTATCTTGGTCTCATCAGACCAGAGAATCTTATTTCTCACCATCTTGGAGTCCTTCAGGTGTTTTTTTTTTTTTTAGCAAACTCCATGCAGGCTTTCCTGTTTCTGGCACTAAGGAGAGGCTTCCGTCGGGCCACTCTGCCATAAAGCCCCGACTGGTGGAGGGCTGCAGTGATGGTTGACTTTCTACAACTTTCTCCCATCTCCCGACTGCATCTCTGGAGCTCAGCCACAGTGATCTTTGGGTTCTTCTTTACCTCTCTTACCAAGGCTCTTCTCCCCCGATAGCTCAGTTTGGCCGGACGGCCAGCTGTAGAAAGGGTTCTGGTCATCCCAAACATCTTCCATTTAAAGGATTATGGAGGCCACTGTGCTCTTAGGAACCTTAAGTGCAGCAGAAATGTTTTTGTAACCTTGGCCAGATCTGTGCCGTGCCACAATTCTGTCTCTGAGCTCTTCAGGCAGTTCCTTTGACCTCATGATTCTCATTTGCTCTGACATGCACTGTGAGCTGTAAGGTCTTATATAGACAGGTGTGTGGCTTTCCTAATCAAGTCCAATCAGTATAATCAAACACAGCTGGACTCAAATGAAGGTGTAGAACCATCTCAAGGATGATCAGAAGAAATGGACAGCACCTGAGTTAAATATATGAGTGTCACAGCAAAGGGTCTGAATACTTAGGAGCATGTGATATTTCAGTTTTTTTTAATAAATGTGCAAAAATGTCAACAATTCTGTGTTTTTCTGTCAATATGGGGTGATGTGTGTACATTAACGAGGAAAAAAAATGAACTTAAATGATTTTAGCAAATGGCTGCAATATAACAAAGAGTGAAAAATTTAAGGGGGTCTGAATACTTTCCATCCCCACTGTATGTGAGGGGCTCTGATGAGGACACAAATGTGCAGCGGGGGTCTGATGGGGGCACAAATATGGAAAGGGGCTATGATAGGGGCACTAATGTTTCAGGGGTTCTGATGGGAACACAAATATGCAGGCGGTTCTTATTCAGGCACAAATATGGTGGGGGGGGTGGGCTCTAATGAGGACACAAATGTGCGAGGGGTCTGATGAGGACCAAATGTTTGGAGGTGTGTGTGTGTGTGTGTGTGTGTGTATAACACAGATGTTAGGCCCTGTGCACACTGGAAGTTTAGCCCCCTTGCATGAGGTTACGGCTTTTAGGTGCGGTGGAGGACACCCCTCATCAAGCTCTACTGCCGTCAGCCTATCAAATTATATTTTATTCTGCTGCAGATTTAAAAAACGTATTTTTCGGCCCGTGAATATGTGAAAAATGCACATGTCAAAACATCCCTTGTAATAGGAATTGGTCATGACAGGTCCTCTTTATGGAGAGATCTGGGGTCTATAAGTCCCCACATCTCTTCTCTAGGCTGAATAGCCTGCAAAAAATAAAAACCCCACCCACACCACAACCTAGTCGAAAGTGACATCATAACATCGTGCACCTGGCCTCATAGAGGTGGCTGGGGACCATCTAGTCCTCGTCAGCTCTATGGTAAACAGCCGCTGGCAGGGTTCATACAATAACTCAGTAACAGATTTCTGAAATTGAATAAATGAGACCGAAACGCAATCAGGGGAAATCCAGGAACACATTTCTGGTGGTATGGCCCTTTAAATAGGCCTGCGCCAGACTTTAAAAACCATGTCGCTAGTTTTGGACGCTTTACGGGCACATGCGGCAGATTCAGGTAGTTAATAGCGTAGCTTTTACTACAAAAATAAAAAATTCCCCCCAGTTCATAGTAAACCAAACTGAAGGCAATCAAGCCCTACTCTAAGTTTGCATACAGAGACAGGCAGAGCACCCGCGTCTGTACGCCATTACTTCCTCCACACCTCTCACTGGTTAAAGTGATTCTAAAAGGTTAGAGGAAAAAACTAAAATTAAAAAAAAAAAAAAAAAAAAAAAAAAAAAAAAACCAAACCCCACACACACGTTCTACTTGCCTGATCCTCTTTTGGGGCCCCCCGCTGGCGCTCCTGGCTCCTCTCCAATAGTAAGCCTCTTGGTTATGGGGGCAGTCCAGCAGGCTCACTCCCAAGATGCGCTCCTGTGAATGGACATTGTCCATTAACACACAGAGCATGCTTGGGCCCGCCCCCAATCTCTCCTCACTGGCTCGGAGCGTGGCTTGGCCTCATCCCCGCTCTCCTCATTGGCTCACTGTCTGATTGACAGCAGCATGAGCCAATGGCTTCCACTGCTGTGAACCAATGAGGAGAGAGACATGCAGGAGAGCAGCTGCTCTAATGCACATCACTGGAGTGAGATGGGGCTGTATACAGGTGTTTATTTTATCCTAAAGTGGTTGTAAAGGCTGAAGGTGCATTCTATGAATGAAGGTAAAAAACCTTCCGTGTGCAGCTTCCCCCCCCCCCCAGCCCTCCTAATACTTACCTGATCCACTGATGTGCATTAAAGCCATTGCTGTCTTGGGTCTCTCTTTATTGGCTGCGAGACAGCCGCAAGACCCATTGGCTCCTGTGGCTGTCAATCACAGCAAGGGGGGAGCTGGGGGCAGAGCTGAGCCCATCGTGTTGTCCTATGGATAGAAGCAAGCACACACAAGTGACGCCAGAGCAAGCGGCTTGCACTGGGGTACCTGATCAAGGAGGAGCCAGGAGCGCCAGTAGGGGACCCGAAAAGAGGAGGTTTGGTGCAGTTTCTCAGCTCAGAGATTGAAAGCAATGGGGGGGGGGGGGAGACGGACGACAATCAGTCCTGCATGCATGGACAATCGTTCGCAGTGATCACCGGTAAATTCCCCTAAATGTATTTAGTATTTTTTCCAGAAATCTTATTGGGGAACCTTCAGGACAGCTGCAAGGGTCTTCAGTAATGAAGACGGCTCCTCCGGACTACCAGATATCACAACCCATTCATTATCTTTATAAGAAACAATATCCTGATATACTTACAAGGCGGACTGAAAAACTGCCAGAGACTCCTGAAAAAAACGACTCCGGGGATTATCTGCAGAAAGAAGAAAGGGGATTAGACAAAATTCCTAATATTAACCCGTCCAGCATGGAACACAAAATGCCTGAGACCTCCGCCCCCAACTGAAAACTCACCGCCACTACAAGAGCTCAACACCAATTAATCCAATGCTTTTGCTTGAATACTGATTTTTCTTTCCCCCTTTTTTGCTGCAGCAGTACTGATTTTTTTGTCCTCCTGTTTTGCGCCAATATGATTTTTTTTCTCCCCCATTTTTGCCGCAATACTGACACCCCCCCCCCCCCCTTTTGCTAAAAAACTGATTTCCCCCTTCAATACAGATTACCTATTTTTGCTCGAATACTGACTCCCCCCCCCCCCCCCCCCCATCATTTTCGCTCGAGTACACATTTTCTTCTTGTCCCAATATTGATTTTTCCTCCCCTCCCCTTTTTGCGCCAATTTTTTTTTTTTTTTTTTTACCCTTTTTGTTCTAATACTGATTTTTTCCCTCACACACTTTAGAAGGGCGGTGTGCTTTGAATGCGGTGCAGGAAATGGTTGATCTGGATGGACTTGTGTCTTTTCTTCAACCAGACTAACCAGGTAACTGCTTGACCAGTCACAAAGCGCAGTACGGCTCATGCATTCACAGTGGGAAACCGGCTGTGAAGCCGCGAGGCTTTACTACTGATTTCCTTAGTCAAGATGCCGGCGCCTGCACCCAATTAAAGAATGGGCTTGGGTGAGGACATCACTGGACCCCTGGACAGGAGAGTGATCTTATAGTAAAAGTCAGCAGATGCAGTATTTGTAGATGTCGACTCAAACTGCTTTGGGAGGGACGACGACACTGGAGCCCCTCTTTAACCGAACGCCTTACGTAGGAGTACGGTGGGTAGGGGGTGCGCCAGCTGTGCTGTGATTAGTCAGAGCACTAGCGAATCAGTGGGTGTCGGTCAATGATTGGCCGCCAGCACCTGCTGATCGACGAAGAGGATGAAAGGAGCTCTGTGAATGTAAACAATACAGAGCTCTGTCCTGACAGCGGGGATATTCCAGTTATTTCCTCATATATATATTAGTGTCACTGGTGCCCAAAGCGTCAGATTGTCCACAGCAATATTGCAGTCCCGCTATAAGACGCTGATCGTGTCTTAGAGGAAGGGGGTAAATCTTCTACAGGTCAAGTGAATAGTTTGTATCAACTTGGTCCAAACTATTTCCCTAAAAAAGCGCTGAATTGGCTAATGTGTATGTAGCTTCAGGTACATACAATACTAGGCGACAGACTTCCCGCCTCTCAC